>NW_026617381.1:0-17557 GCF_000801105.2 Raphanus sativus | reverse complement strand
CACCATACATCCTTTTTGTTGAGATGAAGCAATAAACTAGATGAGTATGATGACAAAGAAGAGAAGAGATGAAGAGGAGAAACCCGGAGTGATCAAGGAAGTCCAAGTGAGCTTGTCCGTACAGTTTGGTCAAGAGTGACCTAACTTACCTTAGAAGACAAGTCATTGGCTAACTTGAGAAGGAAGGGAGTCTCACCACACTTCAAATAAAGAAGATGTCGACAAAGGAGCAAAAGAGACGTTGGAGCTTGATCAGAGAAGAGTCACGGGTGGAGTTAAGGAGAGATGACCGTTTAGCACCTGTCATTGTCACTCATGCTGAACGAGCCACTGCGCAAGATCAGTCCCCAATTGTTTAATCTTTTAGCTTGTCAACTTGTCTTGTTTGTCTATCATATTTCGGTCTATTTAAAGACATGTATCACAGACTAATTAAATCAAGGAAACATATTCATCCTTCTCACTCTCTCTCTCGCAAACATGTTTCTCAATTCTCTCCTTTGATTCTCAACTAACTCATCAATCTCTCATCATATAATTCTCAATTCTCACATGGTATCAGAGCTTTCTAGCTCTTGAGACCTATTTCTCTTCCGCAATTTCTCTGTGTTCTTGCTATTTTAAGTAAAGTTCTTTGGTGTTCTTGGAGTGTTCTTCATTTTCACCTCCAGAATTTGCCAAAAATAGCAAAGTTCATCTTTAAATTTCTTTTCACAAAACTCTCTTGATGGATTCTGCTGGAGAACACTCACGGATGGTGACCATTCCAGTTACTCTCAAGGGAGCTAACTATCTACATTGGGCGAGGCTAACTAAAACCGCTCTTGGAGGCAGAGGGCTCTGGGAGGTGGTTGAAGAAGGCAGGAGCAACAAGAAGAAGACTGTCCTAGGAGAGGATGGCAAAGAAGTGGTGCAAGCTGAAGCTGATGACAAGAAGCGAGTTCAAGAGGATCTCCTGGTCTTGTCTATCATCCAACACAGCCTTGAGGCATCAATCTTGGAGTCTTACGCCTACTGTGAGACCTCAAAAGAACTATGGGATACACTCCAGAAGGTGTTTGGTAATGTATCCAACATTAACCGAGTGTTTGAAGTCAAGAGGGCTATCAACAACCTGTGTCAAGAGGATACTGAGTTTGATAAACACTTTGGGAAGTTCAGATCTCTATGGGCAGAGCTGGAGATGTTGAGCCAGCAACCCTTGACCCGGATGTACTGAATGAGAGAAGAGAGCAAGATAAGGTCTTTGCCTTGCTATTCTCTCTTAACCCGGATACAATGAATTGATCAAGCACATACTGAGGGGAGTTAGTCTCCCATCTCTGGATGAAGTGTGTGCTCAAATCCAAAAGGAGCAAGGCTCAGTTGGACTCTTTGGAGGGAAGAAAGACCTTGTGATAGCTAACCAAGCAGAAGGTGTTGCTAACAAAGGTCACTTCAAACCTGAAGACAAGAAGGTGTGGGTGTGTGACCACTGCAAGAAGAAGGGGCATGGGAAAGACAAGTGCTGGATACTCCATCCTCATTTGAAGCCACAGAAGTTCCGAACTGGTAACAATGAAGCAAGAGCTAACTACTCAGGCGACATAGGTGAACCCGGAGCAGTGAGTGGAGGGGAGAAAGCTCTAGCATCCAGCTCAACCATGAGGAACCCCCAAGATGAGACTATCAAGCGCTCAGACATTGAAGCTCTCATCAAACTCCTCAAAGATAACTCTGGTAACAAATTTGGTACCTCTTTTCATGCGCTTATCAGTGATATCTCCATGAATGCTTTAACTAGTTCTAAGTTGATAAAACCTCTAGTTATAGATTCAGGAGCTAGTCATCACATGATTAGTGACCTGACCTTAATTAAAAACATTGTTCCTGCTCTAGGACATGTTATGATTGCAAATGGGGATAAGATACCAATTAAGGCATAGGTGATCTTAAATTGTTTAACAAGGATTCTAAGGCTCTTTACATGCCTAGCTTTGCCTCAAATTTGTTATCTGTAAAAAGAGTTACTAATGATCTTAAGTTGGCAGTGTTACATTCACGCCTAATGAAGTGTACTTTCAGGATATTGAGACTAGTAGGTTGCTTGGCAATGGTGTAACCAAGGGAGACTTGTACTTGCTGGAAGACACCAAGACCTCAACCGATTTATCTTATGCTTTAAATTCTGTTTCAGCTTTACCTAAAGATGTATTGTGGCATGCTAGATTAGGACATCCTCATTCTCGTGCTTTGAACATCATGTTGCCTAGTATCTCTTTTAAAAGTGACTGTGAAGCTTGTATCTTAGGGAAACATTGCAAGACAGTGTTCCCTAGATCAAGTAAAATTTATGATGAAAATGCTTTGATCTTATTCATTCTGATGTTTGGACCGCACCATGTGTATCTAGAGAACATCACAAATATTTTGTAACATTCATAGATGAAAAGTCTAAGTATACTTGGATAACCTTATTGCCATCAAAGGATAGGGTCTTAGAAGCATTCATAAATTTTCAAAACTATGTCACTAATCACTTCAATGCCAAGATTAAAATTTTGAGATCAGATAATGGAGGAGAATACACAAGCAAGGCATTCAAGCAACACTTAGCCAAACATGGGATGATCCATCAAACAAGCTGTCCTTACACTCCACAACAAAATGGGGTCGCTGAGAGGAAGAATAGACACCTTATGGAGGTAGCCAGGAGCATGATGTTCCATACAAGCATGCCTAAAAGATTCTGGAGTGATGCTGTTACAACCGCATGCTATTTGATCAACAGGATTCCTACCAGGATCCTACAAGATCAATCTCCTTATGAGGTATTGAACAACACAAAACCCTCTATTGAACATATGCGTGTGTTTGGTTGCCTTTGTTTTGTCTTTGTTCCAGGAGAGCAAAGAGATAAGCTCGCGCCCAAGAGTACAAAGGCAGTATTCATTGGATATTCTCCTCATCAGAAAGGGTATAAATGCTTTGTACCAGAGACCAGGAGGGTCTTAGTCTCCAGGGAGGTCAAGTTCTTGGAATCCAAAGGATACTATGATGGAAACAGTTGGGAAGATTTGGAGAATCTATCTCAATCTGCTTCAGATAGAGCATCCAACCTAAGAAGAGTCATGGAAAGTCTGGGCATCAGTGTACCTGTTGAGAGAGCATCAGAAGAAGCACCAGTGACACCAGCAACTACTCCTGAGGTTACTCACCTTGATCATGAGGGGACAATGAAGCTGAGCATCAAGAGGAGCAGTCAGCAAGTCCTGATCAAGCTGAGCAACAAGCTGAACAGCATGCGCATGAGGATATTACACAAGAGACTCAAGAGGAGCCTACTGTGAGTTCAGGACCTAGTGGTGAAGAAGGCAACACTCAACCAGCCTTAAGAAGAAGCACTAGAGTCAGGCAGCCAGCAGCAAACTGGAAAAACAACAGAGTCTACTTCAACTCCCAAGCAGTAGCTCATCCCATCCAAGCAGTGTGCTCTCTAGCACAATACCCACAAGAGCATGTAGTGTTCATAGGAGAGCTGGATCAGGAATATATTCCAAGATCATATGAGGAAGCTATGGAACATGCAGAATGGAGGGAATCAGTGGGCAGTGAGTCAAGTGCCATGATCATCAATGATACATGGTATGAGGCAGAGCTACCAAAGGGCAAGAGAGCTGTGACTAGTCGGTGGATATTCACTATCAAGTACAATGCTGATGGTACTGTGGAAAGGCGTAAGACAAGGTTGGTAGCAAGAGGCTTCACTCAAACCTATGGAGAGGATTACCTTGATACTTTTGCGCCAGTTGCAAAACTACACACCATAAGGATAGTCCTATCCTTAGCAGTCAACTTAGAGTGGGATCTATGGCAGATGGATGTGAAGAATGCATTCTTACAAGGAGAGTTGGAAGATGAAGTTTACATGAAGCCACCTCCTGGTCTTGAGCATTTAGTGAAACCGGGCAATGTTCTCAGATTGAAGAAAGCTATCTATGGTCTAAAGCAATCACCAAGAGCCTGGTATCACAAGCTAAGCACCACACTCAATGGGAGAGGCTTTGTGAAGTCAGAAGCTGATCACACCTTGTTCACACTCACCAGCAAGAGGGAATCATTGGTAATCCTAGTATATGTGGATGATATCATCATCACTGGCAGTGACAAGGAGGGGATACTTGCAACCAAGACATATCTCAAGTCATCTTTTGATATCAAGGATTTGGGAGAGCTCAAATATTTTCTAGGCATTGAGATATGCCGATCCAAGGAAGGACTATTTCTATCTCAAAGGAAGTATGCTTTGGATCTACTGAAAGAGGCTGGTGATCTAGAAGGAAGAGCTGCAAAGACTCCACTAGAAGATGGGTACAAAGTGATGCGAGAGGGGGAGATTGATAGCAAGCCATATGGAGAGGTGAAGCACTATAGAAGAATGGTGGGAAAGCTTATATATCTCACTATCACTAGACCAGATATATGCTTTGCAGTTAATCAAGTGAGCCAGCACATGCAAGCACCCAAGATACACCATTGGAACATGGTTGAGAGGATACTAAGGTATCTAAGAGAGGCGCCAGGACAAGGAGTGTGGATGGGATGCAACAAGAGCACAGAAATCGTTGGGTATTGTGATGCTGATTGGGCAGGAGATAGAGTTGATAGGAGATCAACTACAGGCTACTGCACCTTCATTGGAGGCAACTTAGTGACTTGGAAAAGCAAGAAGCAAAAGGTTGTGTCATGCTCAAGTGCTGAGGCAGAATATAGGGCAATGAGGAAGCTAACCAGTGAGTTGATCTGGATCAGGAACCTGCTTAACGACTTGGGCATAGTGACTTCATCTCCAATCACCATGCACTGTGATAACCAAGCTGCAATACATATAGCATCCAACAATGTGTTTCATGAGAGGACTAAACACATTGAGGTGGATTGCCATAAAGTGAGGCAGGCTGTAGAGCAAAGGATAATCTTACCATGCTACACAAGAAGTGAGGATCAGTTGGCTGACATCTTCACCAAGGCTGCCAGTACTAAGGTTTGCGAGTTCATTCATTCAAAGCTTGGACTCGTGGATCTTTCATCTCAGTGATCCCCTCATCATGAAGTGTTCTACTCTTTCCTTGATATGTTTTTGTCCCACTGGGTTTTGCATATCAAGGTTTTAATGAGGGAATGCTTCATGATCTTCCAAGCTTGACTTGTTCCACATGGTCAAGCTTGAGGGGGAGTGTTGAGATGAAGCAATAAACTAGATGAGTATGATGACAAAGAAGAGAAGAGATGAAGAGGAGAAACCCGGAGTGATCAAGGAAGTCCAAGTGAGCTTGTCCGTACAGTTTGGTCAAGAGTGACCTAACTTACCTTAGAAGACAAGTCATTGGCTAACTTGAGAAGGAAGGGAGTCTCACCACACTTCAAATAAAAGAAGATGTCGACAAAGGAGCAAAAGAGACGTTGGAGCTTGATCAGAGAAGAGTCACGGGTGGAGTTAAGGAGAGATGACCGTTTAGCACCTGTCATTGTCACTCATGCTGAACGAGCCACTGCGCAAGATCAGTCCCCAATTGTTTAATCTTTTAGCTTGTCAACTTGTTGTTGGAATTCATGAGTGTTTGTCTCATGTCAAGAGAGTATTCAGTTAACTTGTAACTGAATCCCCTTCAACCAAGCAACAGGAACTCACCATTAAAAGGAAAAGACAACCAACTGGTGGTTGAATCCTCTTAAACAGCCTACACTATACCCAGATCCTAGATAGTAACTGGTTATGTGTGGCAAATAATCTCTAGTTTGAATCTAATCCTGAGAAGTGATACAGCACTTTAGAGTTTGTTCACTTAAGAGAAAAGAAATTAGAATCAGTAATCTAGAGCTTAAGAGAGATAAAGAAGAGTTTAGAGTGAATTTTACAAGTATTAGGCTGCCTTAAGAGAAAGAGAGTTAAGGCAGCCTCTAAATCATTACTCTAAACTCCTTACATTGTGAATATTGTTTAGACACAAGCAAGGGAGAGAGAGGCACGAAATTAGACTGAGAGAACTTGTATTGATACTGAATAAATGTTACAAGAGGTGGTGAAGTCTTTAAATAGACAATCACTTGCAATAAACAATGATTAAACAAGGGAATGACTAAACAAATATTATTGTGGGGTTTCTGATGAAGCCAGAAGGATGCAGCCAAGGTGAATCTCGACCAGAGGTAGTGAGAGTGACAGGAGAGAGGTTTACACAGCCTGGTTGAGTGAAAGTGACAGGTCCAGCTGCTTCTCTTAAGCAACATGTGACTTCTTCTTTTCAAATTCAAACCAGGCTCTCTTATTTAAATTCAAACATATTTCCCTGACTTCTCAGAGGTTCCCACGTCCATATATGTTTCCCAAACTCCTTTCTTGCCTTTCAGGTAAGTTAGGTCAAGATAGTAGCTGGTGGAGCAAGACTGCACAATCAGAACCAAATTGGCTTCTCTTGATGAATTCTCTTTAGATCATCAACCAGCTTCTTCTTCTGGTCATTCCTTTATTTATTTCAACACTCCCCCTCAAGCTTGACCATAGGAGATCCTTGGGCAAGCTTGGAACTGAGAGCACTTGCCTCATTAAAAACCTAAGTGTGGAAAACCTCATGGGATAAAACCATCACTTAGGGAAAAAGAGTGCAACTACCCTCAGCCTAGGGATTGGCCAGTGGGTTTATGAGTCTTATGATCAACTTTAGGGACTCATTAACCCTGGATCATGGCCTTACTTCAATGGCAAGCTGGCACCAATGCCTTCCTTGCTTCACACTCAAAACTGCTTGGAACTCTCCATGTGGCTGGTTCTTTGTCTCCCCTTTCTTCTGACCTCCTGCCATCATCAAAGGGTTTGATCCACGACCAGACTCTCCATTATGAGCTCCAAGTACCTGATTCAACAATGCACACACACATGCATCAATTCTCAAGGGTAAACCTATTCATACAAGAATAAATATAGTTTTAGGTACTTCCCTTGCATAAGAAGAATGGACATTGGCTTCTCATATTAACACCCCTCCTCAAGCTTGACCTGAGAATGAGAGTATGTGGTCAAGCTTGGAAGATGAGAGCCAATGATGATAACCAATGCCTTTAGATCACAAGCTTCATCAACCAGGTACAAGCACACATGCTATGGGCTGATTCATAGCTTCCCAACTGAAGGTAACTGTTCTAACTTCATGTAGAAGCTGATCCATAGCTTCCCAACCAGAAGGTAACTGTTCTAACTCCATGCCTTGGGCTGATCCATAGCTTCCCCACTGAAGGTAACTGTTCTAACTCCAAGTTGTTGCTGTCCTTGTTGAATTCTTCTTGCAGTGGCTTCTAGACAGGCCATGTAAGCTCATTTACAGCCCCCCTCAAGCTTGAATACGAGTATAGGGGAGGAGACAAGCTTGATATGAGCTTTTAAGCCTCCTTGTCTACTCACAAATTATTTCTCCATGGTCAGGAATATGCATCTTGTGCAGGCTCTGATCAACATGGGCAATCTGTCAAACCAACACTAAGACAAGCATCAGTAGACAACAAGAGACCAGAACATTGGTTTTCACCAAGTCTGATCTTTAAAACACAATTTAAATAAGCACAGCAGCAATGGACAGATATCTTTAAGATTCTATCCTAGCAACACTCTCTGAATCCTAATCAACAAGATTAAGCTTTCAGGCAACAACATAATCAATTTTCCTAAGGGCAGAAGCAAGACAATTCTTTCAAGACAGCTTAATACCCTAGGCAGATTCTAACAAGAGATTGTGAGAGAGAGAAAGTAAAAGTAACAAGAGAATAAGTAGTAGAGAATGATGTAACCAGAGTATTAGTAGCCAGAGAATGGGAGAATGATGGAGAATAAGAATTTTTCTATGATGGAGAATAGAGAATTTGCTCAAGAGTTCTAATAGACAGAGTTTTGCTCTGTTTTCTTGAGTTTTGCGGAAGCATTAACAGCCAGGAGCAACAATTACTCCTCATGAGTTTGGTGCTTTAGTAGCTGAAACACAATGGACCATTGAACAATTAATTTGCTCACTGATCTTAGAAAAGTACCACTGGAATAACTCATGAACTGATGTTTTCAGGGCTTGCAACAAGGGAACCATCAGAATAACACATAAACAAGTGTTTTCTATGGCTCACACAACTAAGACACCAATGGATCAAAACAGTTTGTCCACTGGTCAAATATTTTTAAAACATTTTTCAGAATCAGATTACTCAAGAATCTGTTTAAAAAACATTTTTCAGAATCTTTTTTTTAAGTGATTTCAAGATGCAAGAATAATCTTTTCTCCCTCCCTCAGGCTGGTAACAACATATTTCAGTCTTTCATCCAAACCTTAAACAATGAGGAGATCAAGGGGAGAGTCATTGATTTTAAAAAAAAACATTAAAAGATTGCATCCTGAATTTTGAAAAACATACTTCATCTAACCTCTCTATTGCTCATGTTTTGAATCCTAGCCACACAGCTCATCAAAAACAATTTCAAAGTGAGAGAGAAAGAGCTTCAGGATGAAGTAGAACAGAGTGAGTTCAGCCCAAGAGAGCAACTAGGCTCTGATACCATGTTGGAATTCATGAGTGTTTGTCTCATGTCAAGAGAGTATTCAGTTAACTTGTAACTGAATCCCCTTCAACCAAGCAACAGGAACTCACCATTAAAAGGAAAAGACAACCAACTGGTGGTTGAATCCTCTTAAACAGCCTACACTATACCAAGATCCTAGATAGTAAACTGGTTATGTGTGGCAAATAATCTCTAGTTTGAATCTAATCCTTTGAGAAGTGATACAGCACTTTAGAGTTTGTTCACTTAAGAAGAAAAGAAATTAGAATCAGTAATCTAGAGCTTAAGAGAAGATAAAGAAGAGTTTAGAGTGAATTTTACAAGTATTAGGCTGCCTTAAGAGAAAGAGAGTTAAGGCAGCCTCTAAATCATTACTCTAAACTCCTTACATTGTGAATATTGTTTAGACACAAGCAAGGGAGAGAGAGGCACGAAATTAGACTGAGAGAACTTGTATTGATACTGAATAAATGTTACAAGAGGTGGTGAAGTCTTTAAATAGACAATCACTTGCAATAAACAATGATTAAACAAGGGAATGACTAAACAAATATTATTGTGGGGTTTCTGATGAAGCCAGAAGGATGCAGCCAAGGTGAATCTCGACCAGAGGGTAGTGAGCAGTGACAGGAGAGAGGTTTACACAGCCTGGTTGAGTGAAAGTGACAGGTCCAGCTGCTTCTCTTAAGCAACATGTGACTTCTTCTTTTCAAATTCAAACCAGGCTCTCTTATTTAAATTCAAACATATTTCCCTGACTTCTCAGAGGTTCCCACGTCCATATATGTTTCCCAAACTCCTTTCTTGCCTTTCAAGGTAAGTTAGGTCAAGATAGTAGCTGGTGGAGCAAGACTGCACAATCAGAACCAAATTGGCTTCTCTTGATGAATTCTCTTTAGATCATCAACCAGCTTCTTCTTCTGGTCATTCCTTTATTTATTTCAACACTTGTCTTGTTTGTCTATCATATTTCGGTCTATTTAAAGACATGTATCACAGACTAATTAAATCAAGGAAACATATTCATCCTTCTCACTCTCTCTCTCGCAAACATGTTTCTCAAATTCTCTCCTTTGATTCTCAACTAAACTCATCAATCTCTCATCATATAATTCTCAATTCTCACACTTTTAAAGGCAAAATGAAATGAGAAACATACAAAAATAAATAATAAACAACTAGAAGCTATTATGGACGACCAGAATAGGTTTAGGATGATCAGAGTAGGCTGGAGATGATCAGAGGGAGTGAGAGTGACGGGAGAGAGAGACACAGTCTTCTTGAGTTGATAGTGACATGTCTTTTGCTTCTCCAAAGCACCACATGTGACTTTCCTTGCTTCAATTCAAACCAGATCTTTTCCCTTTGACATATGCTCGTGTAGAGTAAGGTTTCTTTCTCCCTTGTCTTCACCTCAACGGTTTTCTCCACTGGTTCAATTTCCCCATGTGCTTACTTCTTGATTTTAGGGAAGGCTTCCTGTTTAGGAAGGACTTCTTCTTATTCTGGAAGGGCTTCCCATTTAGGAAGGGCTTCCTGTTCCGGAAGGACTTCTTCTTATTCTGGAAAGGCTTCCTGAATTTCTTCTTCTCTCTATTCTTCTATGATCACACCTCTTATTAGCTTCATGTCAACACTCCCCCTCAAGCTTGACCATAGGAGATCCTTGGGCAAGCTTGGAACTATGAAGAAGCTCCCTCATTAAAAACCTTACAAGGAAAACCTCATGGGATAAAACCTTGTAAGGGAAAAAGAGTGGAGTCCAACACAGCCTAGGGATTGGCCAGTGAGCTCTTGTGCCTTAGAACCAGTGTGGTTGGACACAAGAAGCTCTGGATCACGGCCTAAAGGTGATGCAAGTGTAATCTGAACTATCTTGCTCATCACCAACACTTCTATTCTCTTCTTGTACACTCTTGAACTTCTCTTGGGCTCTCCCCCTTTCACACAACGTCATGCTGTGTTCAAGTGCTTGGACTTCACCACCAGATTGCATTCATAGAGATACAAGCGTGTTCTTGAGTCTTGGTTGCTTCTTCTTCATCAGTAGCCATCTTGAGAACTGCCCTTCACCAGATTAGGTTCCCTTCTTTGAAGAACCACCAAGTACTCTTCTACTGATCATTGAAGCTTCTCAATACTCCCCCTCAAGCTTGGAACTGAGTATAGGAAGAGCCAAGCTTGGAAGGATGATAGCTTCATGATCAGATCACAACAACAAACCATTACACTCTCACTACTGATTCTGCCATCTTCACGGAATGCTAATGTCTTCATAAGCTCTCCACAACCACCTCAATACCTGAAGCCACATTGCTAGAGAACCCTTCTTCATGACACAGCCAAGAATGCTCTGAACAGACTCTTCTCTAGACACGCCACTGCCTAAACCCTTGATAGCTTCATCTTCATTCTTTGGTAATGGTAAGGAGGAAAAAGGTCTTGAACTTTGGCTCCTTAGGTTGCTCACATGATCCCCACCTCAAGCTTGAATTGAGTATAGATTCAAGCTTGAAAGTGAGCTTCACTAAGCTTAAAATCAGGAGCACACCACCCTAACAGCTGCGCTTAAATCACTGATTCACCATCTGCCTTAAGCTTTAAGTACCATTGGATCACCGGTCTTCCTCTTGACTTAAGTGGTGACCTTCTTTTCTTGTGTGTCTTGGACCAGGAGCTCAACAACCCTTCTTGGCCTGCGCTTCTTATAACCAGTCCCTACATCACAAGCAACTCTCATTGTCTCTTACAATGGACCACGCCTTTCTCTTTCCTTGGGGAAGATGTATGAACTCAGATCACATCCTGAAACAACATTCAACCTCCAAACAAGATAAGACAAACTTTGCATTGGGATCAAGACTTGACTAATCTTCAAGCTTGATACACCAATGTTCCTAGCTTTGCATTAGACAGATTCTTATGAATTAAGGTCCGCTAATGCAAGCCATCATTTTCTCTAAATGCAAGCAATATCTGATCAGGAAACAAGACAATACATTTAGGCAATCACACACTGTCTAAAACAACTCTTAGACTTTAGTCTAGATGTCTCAACCTTTAGACAGCCACAAGACAATCATTATGCAGCAACCTTAATCAGTTTCTAATACAAGTATGCTGGACAAGAATTAATTCTATCATCCTAGTTCAATACAAGACAATTATAACTGAAGTTGAAGCCATAATAATGTCTCAGTAACAACCAGACCCAATGCAATACTTTAAATCTGTCTACTTCAAGAATGCACTCAGTTACTGATATGCAACTTTAGAGAACAGGAGCAAGCATTTTTAATCATTCAATCATCAATCACAACCCTTAAGCATATCCATAGGTTCTAGTCAACACAACATCACACAGCACAATCATTTTTAAATGCTCAAACTTTAAACAAGGGAAAGAGTTTCCTTACAGCCAGAGAACTAGTGTTAGTTCTCTGAACCTCCACAGCAAGAACAGAGCAGTTGGTGTCGACCCCAACATCTCCTTCCTCCATGGACCTCTCTCTTGAACCCACCATGCCAAAATCACCTCCTTTCTTCATGTTTGAGTCACCATAAGAACCGCCTGGACTGGTTTGCTGAAGAGGCTAGCTAGACCGCTTCATAACCTTTGCTTCCATGGCCTTCATTCTTCAAGGATGGACATGAGAACGTGGAGAGCAACCAGAGACAGCTTCTGGACGCCATGTATGTGCGCACCTTCTTCATCAAGAGGTTTTACAGCTGGCTGAACAGGAAGCTTCATCTTGGTTTGGAAATGGCATGAGAGAAGCTATGAGCTTGCGGAAGCTAAGAACCAAGTTCTGATGAACCAAGCTCTGATACCATGTTGGAAATCAGAAGACATAGGCTGTGTGTGTTTGAGAGTAGCCATTAATGACAGAAGAGAGTTTGAAGGTGATGAATGAAAGAGGTCTGATCTTTCATGAGTATACTTGTCTAATCTCAAGAGTATATGAGAATATGAGTATCAGGAAGATTCAGAGAGATTTAGAGTCTAAGAAAGAGGTAGAATAAGGAGAGAAAAGACTAATAATACTCAGAAGTCGTGGAGAAGGAGAGGGGAAACCCCCACACTCACTTAATTTCATTATGCTCACCATACATCCTTTTAAAGGCAAAATGAAATGAGAAACATACAAAAATAAATAATAAACAACTAGAAGCTATTATGGACGACCAGAATAGGTTTAGGATGATCAGAGTAGGCTGGAGATGATCAGAGGGAGTGAGAGTGACGGGAGAGAGAGACACAGTCTTCTTGAGTTGATAGTGACATGTCTTTTGCTTCTCCAAAGCACCACATGTGACTTTCCTTGCTTCAATTCAAACCAGATCTTTTCCCTTTGACATATGCTCGTGTAGAGTAAGGTTTCTTTCTCCCTTGTCTTCACCTCAACGGTTTTCTCCACTGGTTCAATTTCCCCATGTGCTTACTTCTTGATTTTAGGGAAGGCTTCCTGTTTAGGAAGGACTTCTTCTTATTCTGGAAGGGCTTCCCATTTAGGAAGGGCTTCCTGTTCCGGAAGGACTTCTTCTTATTCTGGAAAGGCTTCCTGAATTTCTTCTTCTCTCTATTCTTCTATGATCACACCTCTTATTAGCTTCATGTCAACATTGTGAGTAAGAAGATATCCCACTTTCTATCCAGATGATTCCAGATTAGCATGTTCGGACATATGGCGATATCTTCATGATTCTTATCAAACCAGGATGAACCACGATCTAAGAAGCTTTATTTGGAACAACTAATCAGTGGAGAATAACCAGGAAGTTGAATAAATCTCACAAGTTTGTGAGCAAGAAGATATCCCACCTTCTGTCCAGATGATTCCAGATTAGCTTGTTCGGACATATGCCATTATCTTCATGATTCTTATCAAACCAGGATGAACCACGATCTAAGAAGCTTTATTTGGAACCACTAATCAGTGGAGAATAACCAGGAAGTTGAATAAATCTCATAGGAATTGTGAGTAAGAAAGATATCCCACTTTCTATCCAGATGATTCCAGATTAGCATGTTTCGGACATATGGCGATATCTTCATGATTCTTATTAAACCAGGATGAACCATATGTAAGAAGCATGATCGCGAACCACTAATAAGTGGAGAATAACCAGGAAGTTGAATAAATCTCATAGGAGTTGTGAGTAAGAAGATATCCCACTTTCTATCCAGATGATTCCAGATTAGCCTGTTCGAACATATGCCATTATCTTCATGATTTATCAAACCAGGATGAACCACAATCTAAGAAGCTTTATTTGGAACCACTATTCAGTGAGAGAATAACAAGGAAGTTAAATAAATCTCATAGGAGTTGTGAGTAAGAAGATATCCCACTTTCTATCCAGATGATTCCAGATTAGCCTGTTCGGACATATGGGGATATCTTCATGATTCTTATCAAACCAGGATGAACAACGATATAAGAAGCTTTATTTGGAACCACTAATCAGTGGAGAATAACCAGGAAGTTGAATAAATCTCATATGTGTTGTGAGCAAGAAAATATCCCACCTTCTATCCAGATGATTCCAGATTAGCATGTTCGGACATTTGCCATTATCTTCGTGATTCTTATCAAATCAGGATAACCACGATCTAAGAAGCTTTATTTGGAACCACTAATCAGTGAGAATAACCAGGAAGTTGAATAAATCTCATAAGTGTTGTGAGCAAGAAGATATCCCACCTTCTGTCCAGATGATTCCAGATTAGCTTGTTCGGACATATGCCATTATCTTCATGATCTTATCAAACCAGGATGAACCACGATCTAAGAAGCTTTATTTGGAACCACTAATCAGTGGAGAATAACCAGGAAGTTGAATAAATCTCATATGTGTTGTGAGCAAGAAAATATCCCACTTTCTATCCAGATTATTCCAGATTAGCATGTTCGGACATTTGCATTATCTTCGTGATTCTTATTAAACCAGGGATTAACCACGATCTAAGAAGCTTTATTTGGAACCACTAATCAGTGGAGAATAACCAGGAAGTTGAATAAATCTCATAAGTGTTGTGAGCAAGAAGATATCCCACCTTCTGTCCAGATGATTCCAGATTAGCTTGTTCGGACATATGCCATTATCTTCATGATTCTTATCAAACCAGGATGAACCACGATCTAAGAAGCTTTATTTGGAACCACTAATCAGTGGAGAATAATCAGGGAAGTTGAATAAATCTCATAGGAAATTGTGAGTAAGAAGATATCCCACTTCTATCCAGATGATTCCAGATTAGCATGTTCGGACATATGGCGATATCTTCATGATTCTTATTAACCAGGATGAACCACAATATGTAAGAAGCTTTGATTGGGAACCACTAATAAGTGGGAGAATAACCAGGAAGTTGAATAAATCTCATAGGAGTTGTGAGTAAGAAGATATCCACTTTCTATCCAGATGATTCCAGATTAGCCTGTTCGAACATATGCCATTATCTTCATGATTCTTATCAAACCAGGATGAACCACAATCTAAGAAGCTTTATTTGGAACCACTATTCAGTGGAGAATAACAGGAAGTTAAATAAATCTCATAGGAGTTGTGAGTAAGAAGATATCCCACTTTCTATCCAGATGATTCCAGATTAGCCTGTTCGGACATATGGGAATATCTTCATGATTCTTATCAAACCAGGATGAACCACGTGAAAGAATGTAAAGATTAAGAAGAGATTATGAGAACCATTGTGAGAATTCAAGAGAAAGAGAGAAGAGGTTTGCGAGAGAGAAACAAAGAAAGAGGAAACTGTTTCCTTGATTAATTTTAGTTCACATACAACATACATAAATAGCCATATCGAGATACAAGAAGAATAATAAACAAAGATGCTCAGACTGGTCTTGGATAGTGACAGCACAGGAACGGCTCCAAGGAAGAGTGAACATGTGATCTTTATATTAAACAACTCCTGCCGACATCTCTCCTTTGTCCTGACCTTCCAACGGCATTCTTCTTCTCCTAAACCTTCTTAGGCAAGTTATTCTTTACTTCCTTGTGGCGGTTAGGATCATTTGAATCCGAGTGAGGCAATGCACATACTTGTAGAACAAGGCATCGCCATCCAAGCACATCTTTGATATATCTGATCTTGTTTATCTCTTTATGCCTTCATGTCAACACTCCCCCTCAAGCTTGACCATATGGAACAAGTCAAGCTTGGAAGCCATGAAGCAATCCCTCATTAAAACCTTAGCTTGGTAAAACCCAATGGGACAAAAACCAAGCCAAGGAAAAAGAGTAGATCACTTCATGGAGGAGAGATCAGTGACATGAGAGATCTATGAGTCCTAACCGTGGATGGATGAACTCACAGACCTTGGTGCTTGCTGCCTTTGTGAAGATGTCAGCTAGCTGCTCCTCACTTCGTGTGTAGCATGGCAATATTACTTTCTGCTCTACTGCTTGTCTAACCTTGTGGCAGTCTACTTCAATGTGTTTGGTTCTTTCATGGAAGACTGAGTTGCTGGCAATGTGTATAGCCGCCTGGTTATCACAGTGCATAGTGATTGGTGAGGTAGTCTCAACTCCCAAGTCCTTAAGCAGTCCCTTGATCCAAATCAGCTCACTTGTGAGCTTTCTCATGGCTCTATACTCTGCCTCAGCACTTGAACATGAAACCACCTTTTGCTTCTGAAAGAATGATAAGATTAGAAGTGTGGAGAGATGAGAGAGTAACGAGATTGAGAGACAAGAGAATGAAAGAAAGACATTTTTTTACTTAACTTGAAATGGTTGCATACAAAGGAGTATTTAAAGAGAGACAAATCTCTGGATAGTAATAACAAAGAGCTTGCAACAATTATTAACAAGTCTGGCATGGACAGAGGGGAGCAGTGTGAGCAGAGAGGAGGCAGAGTGAGCAGAGTGAAAGGGACAGGTCCCACGGTTGGGAACCACTCTCTCCTTACTCTCACCCGTGACTCTCTTCCAAACTCGCCAACCATTCTTGTTATCTTTGGCGAGTTTCTTCTTCTCCTCTTCTCCTCTCTTAAGTCTTCACATTATTTGAATATCCAACTATGGTCCCTTGTGCTCCAAGCTAGGTTAGCTGTACGGACAGACTTGTTGTCACAAGTACCGTGATCCTTTTGCTTTCTATCCTTGATCTTGTTTTCTCTTTTACTCATGATGCTTTCATTCTCAAACACTCCCCCTTCAAGCTTGACCATGTGGAACAAGTCAAGCTTGGAAGATCATGAAGCATTCCCTCATTAAAACCTTGATGTGTGCAAAAACCCAGTGGGACAAAAACACATCAAGGAGAAAAAGAGTAGAACACTTCATGACAAGGGGATCACTGAGATGAAAGGTCCACAAGTCCAAGCCTTGAATGGATGGACTCGCAGACTTTAGAACTTGCGGCCTTGGTGAAGATATCTGCCAACTGATCCTCACTTCTGGTGTAGCATGGGAGTATAAACCTTCTGCTCAACAGCTTGCCTCACTTTGTGACAATCAACTTCAATGTGCTTGTTTCTCTCGTGGAAGACAGAGTTGGCTGGCAATGTGTATAGCCGCCTGGTTGTCACAATGCATGGTGATAGGTGTTGTGAACTCAATCCCCAAGTCTTAAGCAACCCCTGATCCAGTCAAAACTCACTTGTCAGCTTCCTCATTGCCCTAGTATCAGCTTTCAGCACTTGAACAAGACACAACCTTTTGTTTCTTGCTCTTCCAAGTCACCAAGTTGCCTCCAATGAAGGTGCAATAGCCAGTGGTTGATCTCCTATCAACTCTATCTCCTGCCCAATCAAGCATCACAGTATCCAACTATCTCGGGTCTCTTATTGCATCCCATCCAGATTCCCTGTCCTGGTGCTTCTCTTAGGTACCTTAGAATCCTCTCAACCATGCCCCAATGATGAACTTTTGGTGCTTGCATCTGCTGGCTCACTTGGTTCACGGCAAAGCATATATCTGGCCTTGTGATGGTTAGATAGATGAGTTTTT
>NW_026617380.1:0-17562 GCF_000801105.2 Raphanus sativus | reverse complement strand
GTCTGAAGAAACAGAAGAAGGATGATCCAGAGAAGGATCACAAGAGTAACAAGAAGTGTTACAACTGTGGTAAGTTAGGCCACTTTGCAAATCAGTGCTACTCAAAGAAAAAGGAGAAAGCACATCTAAGTCTTGAAGAAGAAGACTTGAATAAAGACCACACGTTGTTCAGTGCGAGTGAAGCAGCAACAACAGTGATGGAAGATGTCTGGATAGTTGACAATGGAGCAACTAATCATATGACAAAGGAGGAGAATTATTTCTCAAAACTTGATAGGAGTATAAAGGTTCCAATACAAATTGGAAATGGAAGCATGGTCATGACAGCCGGTAAAGGAGATATCACTGTCATAACCAAAGGTGGCAAGAGGACCATCAGAAATGTGTTCTTGGTTCCTGGTATGGCGAAAAATTTGTTGAGTGTTCCACAAATTGTTTCAAGCGGATACCGGGTGAAATTCCAAGAGAAGAGATGCATCATAGATGATGCAAAAGGCAGGAGGATAATAGATATCCCAATGACTCACAAAAGCTACAAGATCAGGATGAGATCGGCTCAAGAAGAAGAAGCCATGAGCGCAAGTGAGCAAGCCAAGATGGAGACATGGCACAAGAGACTTGGTCATGTAGGCGACAAAAGGTTGCAACAAATGCAAGACAAAGACTTGGTAAAGGGGTTACCAAAGTTTAAAGTCAAGAAGGAAGCATGTGAAGCGTGTAGGCTTGGAAAGCAATCACGCAAGAGCTTCCCAAAGGAATCTCAAACTAAGACAAGAGAAAAGCTTGAGATTGTGCATACTGATGTATGTGGACCGATGCAGCACCAATCTATTGATGGAAGCAGGTACTTTTTGCTATTCTTAGATGATTATACTCACATGTGTTGGGTATACTTCATGAAGCAAAAGTCAGAAGCCTTCTCACTGTTCAAGAAGTTCAAGGCAATGGTAGAGAAGCAATCGGATTGTTCTATCAAGACGTTGAGATCAGATGGAGGTGGTGAGTTCACTTCACAAGAATTCAACCGGTTCTGTGAAGAAGAAGGAATCAACAAGCAAGTTACCTTGCCTTATTCACCACAACAAAATGGTGCAGCAGAGAGGATGAATAGGACCTTGGTGGAGATGGCTAGATCGATGTTGGCAGAGCAAGACTTACCGCTCAAGTTATGGGCAGAGGCGGTATACACTGCTTCATACCTTCAGAACCGTCTACCATCAAAGGCAATAGAAGATGATGTCACTCCTATAGAGAAGTGGTGTGGACACGAGCCAGATGTGTCACACATGAGGATGTTTGGTAGCTTATGCTACATACATATTCCGGATCAAAAGAGGAGGAAGCTAGACGTCAAGGCAAAGCGTGGAGTCTTTGTTGGATATAGCAATCAATCCAAAGGCTATAGAGTTTTCATTCTGGAGAATGAGAAGATTGAAGTATCAAGAGATGTAGAGTTTTAAGAAAACAAGAAGTGGGATTGGGAAAGGCAAGAAGAAGTCAGGAAGACACTGGAGTTGTCTATGGAAGACACTCAAACGCCTACTCAACAAACAGAAGGTACTCCTAGCCCTGTTTTCATTCAAAATGATGATCATGATACTAGTGATGAAGATGGAGAAACGTCTGAGCCACCAAAGAAGTACAAGTCTATGATTGAAATCATGGAAAAGGCACCGAGAGTAGACCTTGATGAGGCGGCTCAAGCAATAGAAGCTTGTCTTCATGCACAAGAAGAACCATACACTTATGATGAAGCGTGTGGTAAGAAGGAATGGATAAAGGCAATGGATGAGGAAATCGCCATGATAGAGAAGAACAAGACATGGGAACTAGTAGACAAGCCATAGAAGAAGAATGTGATAAGTGTGAAGTGGATCTACAAGATCAAGACCGATGCAAATGGCAATCACATCAAGCACAAGGCGCGGCTAGTTGCTAGAGGATTCTCTCAAGAATATGGTGTTGACTACCTTGAGACGTTTGCCCCTGTCTCAAGACATGATACAATAAGAGCCATACTCGCATATGCAGCTCAGATGAAGTGGCGTTTGTATCAAATGGATGTGAAGTCAGCTTTTCTCAATGGGGAGTTAAGAGAAGAAGTCTATGTCACACAACTGCCTGGGTATGTGACGCATGGGAAGGAACACAAGGTGTTAAGGCTACACAAGGCTTTATATGGTTTAAAGCAAGCCCCAAGGACATGGTATGGAAGGATAGATTCATACTTTCTTCAAAACGGTTTCAAGAGGAGTATGAATGATGCAGCCTTATACATCATGAAGCAAGGAGGAGATGTGTTGATCGTGAGTTTGTATGTGGATGATATAATCATCACAGGAAACAATACTCAGATCATCAACACATTCAAGGAGAACATGAAGAAGGAGTTCGAGATGGTGGATCTTGGATTGTTGAATTACTTCCTTGGAATGGAAGTTATTCAAGACGATGGAGGCATATTTCTTTCACAAGAAAAATATGCAAACAAACTTGTAGATAAGTTTGGGATGCGAGACAGCAAGAGTGTAAGCAATCCACTTACACCACAAGGGAAAGGAGGAAAAATTGAAGATGACAAGGAGTATGGAGATCCGACTAAGTATAGAAGCATTGTTGGAGGGCTTTTGTACTTGTGTGCATCAAGACCGGATGTGATGTATGCAAGCGCCTATCTCTCAAGATACATGTCATCACCTCGCATGAAGCACTACCAAGAAGCCAAAAGGGTGTTAAGGTATGTCAAAGGAACTTCAGACTTTGGAGTGTACTTTACAAGTGTGGAAGAACCAAGACTTGTAGGCTACTCGGACAGCGATTGGGGTGGTTCTAAGGAAGACAAGAAAAGCACTTCAGGTTATGTGTTTACTCTTGGTTCAGCCATGTTCTGTTGGCAGTCAAGCAAGCAACAAACAGTGGCACAATCAACGGCAGAGGCGGAGTATATAGCCGTGTGTGCAGCAGCAAATCAAGCCGTGTGGTTACAAAGGTTATTTGAAGACTTTGGACATAAGTTTGAAGGAGGCATTCCGATCCTATGTGACAACAAATCAGCAATAGTAATTGGGAAGAATCCAGTGCAACACAGAAGGACGAAGCACATAGAGATCAAGTATCATTTCGTGAGGGAAGTTGAGCAGAAAGGAATCATTGAACTCGAGTATTGCAAAGGGGATGATCAACTCGCAGACATTCTCACAAAGGCATTGGGCGGTTCAAGGTTTGAAGATCTCAGAAAGCAGTTTGGAGTCAAGTCGAGATATGATTAAGGAAGAGTGTTAAACTATATAATCTAATCTCTCCTTAATACATTTATATAAGTTAGTTATTTGTTAGTTATTACACAAAGAGTTGTAACTCTTCATGAAGAGGTGTGTCTCTTCTTAGTATTGATTCGATCTCTATATAAAGATCAATCATTTGTTGTAAACATTATCACAGAATCTCAATAAAGACAAAATATTTCCAGACAAGTATACAAAATCCGTAACTTGTTGAATAAGTCTAAAGTGTCTATCTTATTTCTTATTCCGAACTCGTGTGTAACACACTGTTATCTTTGTGTAACATAACCAGTCGGTAAAAGATTAACAAATTGTTCTGATTATGCTCACCTATTGTTCGATCAAAAGCGCCTTTGTTAGATACACTATCAACATTCTCTCCTTCCTTTTCCTCTCTTTTTTCCATTTAATTAGTTTTCGGCGGAGAAGAAAATAATGGTGACGGAAGTTACGGAGACGGAGCGCTGGTGCGTCGTCACCGGCGGCAGAGGATTCGCCGCAAGACACCTCGTGGAGATGCTCGCTACCAGACGTCCGCATCGCCGATCTATCTCTGGCGTTACAGCTCGATGCTCACGAGGAGACAGGACTTCTCGGCGATGCAATGCGATCCGGTAGAGTTCAGCACGTCTCCGCTGATCTCCGGAACAAAGCTCAAGTCATCAAAGGTAATCTTTTCACATTCTTCCTTCTCTGTGTTGTTTTTGGTATCTGATGATTATAAAAGGGGAAAGTGTGAAACAGCGTTTGAAGGAGCACAAGTGGTGTTCCACATGGCGGCTCCTGATTCGTCCATCAATAGCTACCAGCTTCACTATTCAGTTAATGTTCAAGGTTTGTTGAAAACTAAATCTCTCTATACTGTATGTGAAAAAGATTGTTGTGTGAAAAATCTTGGATGCTTCCGTTACTGTGAGAGAATCTTTCATGGTTTCAGCACAATGACTCGTATTCAGCGACTAAAGCTGGAGGGGAAGCTTTGATCTTAAAAGCGAATGGAAGAAATCGACTACTCACTTGTTCCATACGTCCTAGCAGCATATTTGGTCCTGGTGATAGATTATTGGTTCCCTCCCTTGTAGCTGCTGCCAGGGCTGGCAAATCAAAGGTTGAGTTGTATTGCTTTGCCTTGCACATTCCAATAGTTTTTTCCTTGTACTTATAATTCTCTCTTTTGTCCAGTTTATTATAGGTGATGGAAGTAACCTCTATGATTTCACGTACGTTGAAAACGTTGTGCATGCCCATGTCTGTGCTGAGCGAGCGTTAGCATCAGGAGGGGAAGTGTCTGCAAAAGCTGCAGGCCAGGTATTTGGTTTCAGTTGATTCCATCTTGTTCTTGTCTAATATGAATCAGTGGCACTGTGTGTTGCTGATGGTCTTTGTCTTATAATATATACCTTGATTCATAATGTTTTTTATAGTTCTGTAATGAAATGAGACCATTAGATGAGCTGAATGAATAAGAAAGATCCAACCTTATGCCTGCTTCTTGTGGAAATTAAGAGAGTAAGGAAGTTTAAGTTGTCCTCGTAGCTTTTCCTAGACTTACTTTTCCTTTAGGCTGGGTTATAAGGTGATATACCACATGGATTATACTTAGTTTTCTCTTGGGTTGGTTATAATAAGGTGACATACTAGATACTACTACATGGAAACGGACTATCATTTTCTAGAACTATAATTTATTTTTCTGATAGAAGTTAATCTTTTCGTACTTCAGAGTTTGGGAATCCGCTTAATCTGAAATGAAATGGCTGCGCAGGCATACTTCATTACAAACATGGAGCCAATTAAGTTTTGGGAGTTTATGTCACTGCTTCTTGAAGGACTTGGCTATGAGAGGTACATTTTCTGTAAAACAAGCTACAATAAGGTTCTGCCCCTTGTTAGTCGTAGTTAAATATTACATTTGCTTTCTTAACTTTGTCCACAATTAACTCAGTAACATAGAACTTTTATGCTGATTACATAATAGAAGTTTGTTTCTTAATTCGTAACCCCAACAATTTCTTGCTTTTGTTTTTAGTTAATTGAATCCTAGTTTTCTCCGAAATTCATAAAGCAAAACGCTTACCAAAGAGATTAACAATGTACGTATAAACAACACATCTGGAATTGATGTTTCTTTCTGTTTGTAACCTTTTTTGACCTTGTCTCAGATTAACACCACTTTCTTATAATTTTGCAGGCCAAGTATAAAGATACCTGCTGTTGTGATGATGCCAATAGCACATCTTGTGGAACTTGCATATAAATTACTTGGACCACATGGGATGAAAGTACCACAGCTAACACCTTCTAGAGTTAGGTTTATCTCTTGTAGCAGAACTTTTGATTCCTCAAAAGCAAAGGATCTCTTAGGCTACGCTCCTCTTGTGCCACTTCAGGTTTACACAAACTTCTATTTTCATTGGAGACATATAGATCGATATATACTTTCTGTTTCAGTGCCAGTAACCCTTTCACTTTCATTAATTTGTTATAGGAAGGTATAAAGAGGACAATAGACTCATTCTCACACTTGACGGCTCAAAACCAACCCGAAAAAGAGGGTACGTATTGGTTAGACCATTAGTTTTAAGTTGTATAATTGAAAAAGTGATTTTGGTGGCATGGTTGATATTTGCAGTTCCTGATACTGTTCAATGGAAAAAGCGGACACTCATTGCAATAGTCATTCTGATTACTCTCTATATTAACTTTGTTGCAAGTACCGGTTACTCTGCTATACCCATTGCAATTTTGGTAGCATTAATCTTTTGGAGATTGTTCGGCAGTAAGAAGAGTGACTAAAGAAGATGACTCCATCGTCCCAATAAACCCCAAAACAATTGTGTATTTTGGACTTGTTTTTATTTTTACGGTTCAAATCTGACTCCTTTGTATAAACATCCTTTGGGTGTATGGATGTTGATTGGTTTTAGAGCTGCTTGTATATTTTTCTCCCCTTTGTAACTTGATCTCTGTTACAGTCAATTTCAGTTTTTACTCAGTACCAAATTTTATTAATCTGTTTGGAATCAATCTTTTAGATTTTGTCAGCTTAATTAACAAAATACTAAGTTCCTCCAACGGAAAAAAAAAACATTTATGAGAGAATTCCGCGGAAAATCACATTCTTGACCATGTCATTATATTATATCCTATAACACAAGCCTTCATATTAATAACCTTCTTGTCTCCAGTGTGTTATATGATATCCTAAACAAGTTCCAAAAGGGTCACAGCAACATTGCAGTTGTCTATAAGGATCTTGGCTGGCAATGGAGAGGTTGTAGGAGTTATCATCTTGGAGGACGTTATCCAAGAGCTTCTTCAGGTAAACTCAACACCTCTTTTAGCATTAGAGATTCTAACTGAAGAATCATAAGTTAAATGTTTTTGCTCTGAGCCTTGAACATTCACAACAGGATAAGAGTCAACATGCAGGAGTGACCGATTTACTTATCATATATACACGTTTTTTTCTGTTTAAGACAGCATCAAATATAATTATTTGTCACATACAAACTTTCCACTCACTGTTTTGTATTCATTAACCCCCAGAGGATGCTATTGCATTTAGAAACTGAGAAGAGATATATTAAAAAGAAAACTTGGTTTATTAAAATCATTATAAAGAGAGTACATAACTAAAGAGCATAAACGCATAGATAAAAGCACAAAATGACATGCCAATTGCTTTCACCTAACTCCAATGATTGTCTCTGTTTTCTCCTCCTACGTTCTTCTTCTTTTTCTTCCCCTCCTGCTTTCTTCCTTTTCTACTCCTGCTTTCATCTGGTTTATTCTTCTTCCTTTTACCATAAAAACAAGGAAAACCATAATCATCGTCCTCTTTTTCTACTTCTTCATCTTCTCCTTTATACACATATGGAGCATAGATGCTTGACTCTAGTAGCTTTGGATCCTTAACATTAAGATCCTCTGCGTGGTCTGCAGAAGGGTAGAATCTACTACAGTCTTCTAAAAAGTCTAAAAACACGTAGACTCTACTAGGATTTTCTGAAGGTTTATGGTATTCTCCGAAACCTTGGATTTCAACACGTCGAATGGTGTTCCTTTCAGGATTGAAGTAGTAAATATAAAACGGTTTTTTGGACGTATATTCAGCCATCGACAAGACAATTTCACCCGTAGAAATCACTCCAACCACGGAAGCATAATGCGGGAAGAGTTTATCACCCCTCAGAGTGTAGGAATATTTCGACCATTCTTGTTTCTCCACATCCTCTAGAACCCACACACGCAACTCAATGGCATCATCAGTGAGATCATCATAGTAAATCACACCTAACTTACCATTATAGTTTATCAACTCACAAAAGCTTTCTGTATAAATAAATTTGAACTTCTCAGACCTAACATCAAAGCAAACTATCACATAATCCGCATCATCAAACTCCTCCTCATTATCAAACTCAGAGGTGTCACCTAAGTAAAACAAAACCCCATTAACACATACCCCTTCGCTCACGCCCTCATGTTTTAAGGAACATTCGACCTTTCTCCACCTCATTCCTCGAGTTCCCAATGTCATAATCCTGTGATCATTAGGACCACATGGATAAGCTATGCACAAAACCTTGTATTGCTTGTTAATAGGATCAAACCCAAAAAATCCATACGACTTTCTGTACCTTCTGATAAAAGGTAAGATCTCATATCGTCCTGATTTAGGGTTACATATCACAGGCACTCCATCGTAACCTTGCTTGATCGACATACAAGAGAAATAGATTAAACCAGAGGCATAGCCACATGAAAATTTTCGGTCATCACGATTAAAGATCCACCACATATCGTCTGGAGGGAAGTTCATATGAAATTCAGGGGTTAATACAAGTGACGGTGATGGCTTTTCATATGGACTCATATGCTGAGGCAACGAAAAGAAGCTCCACAGACAATTTTCTTCGATAGCGAATATGAGACGTGGCTGGGCTGAAGACTTGGCCAGGAACAAATTTTTGAAGTATGGACTATCAAGTATTGATGCCCATTGCTTGGACACGCTGTGAAACCTAGCGACTGACTTTGCTGGCAATCTTGACAATATATCGAGGGTGAGCTCCATAGGTATAGAATATGAAACCATGATCGTTATACTTGATATGTGAGAGAGAGAGTAGAGGTGTTGAAGTTTATATTAAGACCTAGGCAAACCTAGCTATATGAAAAGACGTAGCTACCATATGGAAAGCGGCAGAGAAAATATAAAACAAATTAGGGCGGCATTGCTGAATTTCCTTTTTTTACCAAAAAAATTTACATACTAGTTGACAAAAAAAAAAGAAGAAAACTTGCATACTTTTGGGTGAAATTTTACTCTCTTGTTTTCTTAACTACAATTGTATTGTCTGTATAGCAAAAACTCCACATGACCATTTAGTGTTAGCGACAAGTCATCTATTGGGCCAGCTGAATACGGACCTGGTAACCTTTCTACGAGCCACATGTTCCAAAACGTCAAGCTACAATTATTATGACCATCTCAAAAGGCAAAAGACAGACGCGCACACCAAAGTAAACTAGTTTAGCAACATCGGTTAGATATACGTGTGTTTCTCTGAACTTTATGATCCATCGCTTTGCTTGTTTGTTTGAAGCTTCTCCAGGACCATGCAGTGTTTGCAAGAGCTGTTAATGGCTGTTGTTCATGATATGCCACAAAATCATTTTGGTAGATGAAATGATCATAATGAAAAACTCTCACCGAAAAATATTAACAAATATAACTCGTTTCTTTCTATTTATTGCTAACTTTCTTTTGGCCTCGTCACAGATAAACACAACTTTATTATAATTTGGCAGACCAAGTATAAAGATACCTGCTATTGTGATGATGCCATAATCATCTTGTGGAACTGGCATATAAATTACTGGGACCATACGGGGGATGTAAGTACGGCAGCTAACACCTTCTTAGAGTTAGGCTGCTCTCTTGCAACCAATGTTTTAAAAACCGATCCGGACACTGAACCGGACAATTTACCGAGTTATTGAGTCGTTGGATCGACGGTGGATGAACTGCGGAGTAATAAATAAATTAATTTTACTATATAATAATATATTAGCTATGAAAATAAAAATATAGAAACTAAAGTTAATATTTTCTAAATGTTTTTTTAAACATAAAATAATAGTTTGGATATCTATATATTTTATGTTTAAAAACATTTAGAAAATATTTAACTTTACTTTTGTATTTTTATTTTCATTTGATATACAAAATATCAAAAAATAATTTAGACTATTTAAAAAATTTGTAACTAGTTAAGAGTTACGACATTTAAAATATCAAAAATAAAATTCATAAATATTTATGTCTAATGTGAATAATAAATTAAACTTCAAATCTAAAATAAACCAGAAGTAAAACATAATTGTAATAAATTGTCAATAACAAAAATAAACTAACACCAAATAACATCAACTAATTTTGGCAAAAAAAAACTAAAAGAAACTTAACTTTTTAATTGAAAATTTAGAATATAAACAGAATCTAAAAACATAACTAAAAGCTTTAAAAATGTAAAATTTATTTATTGGTTCAACCAGTAGTTCAACCGGTACCCGATTTCGGGTTTTGGTGGCTTTTTGTGGGGTTTTATGGATTTTAAATTTTGGGTTTTTTTACAAAATCTAAACCGGATTTATATTGGGTCGCCGGTTTACCGGTTCAACCGCGGGTCTGGGTCGGATTTCAAAACACTGCTTGTAACAGAACTTCGGATTTTTCAAAAACAAAGGATCTGTTAAGTTATGCTCATGTTAAGCTACCTGAGGTCTATACACCTTTATCTGATTCTCAAACTTGCAGTGTTTCCATTAGTTTTAAGCTGCATATTGAGAAAGTGATTTTGGTGGCATGTTTTATTTGCAGTTACTGCATTCTGATAATATATTTTAACTTTATTGCAACGACCTGATACTCTGCCATACCAATTGCAATGTTGTAGCATCAATCATTTTCTTTTGGAGATTTTTTTTTTTGTAACTGTCTTTTGGAGATTGTTCGGCAATAAGAAGAGTGACTAAAGAAGATTGCTCCATACCATAGTCCCATTAATCCCAGAACAGTTCGTTTTTCATTTTTGGGTATTATATGGATGTTTGGTTTAGAGTTGCTTGTATTCTTCTCCCCTTTATAACATGGATTCTAATACAGTCAATATTTCTGTTTTTACTATAATACCAAACTTTACTAATCGGTTTGGAATCAAATTTTAGTTTTGTTCAGCTTAGTTAGCAAAAAAAAAAAATATTGATTTATTAGCACAGTTATAAACGCAAAATCATATCATCAAACCATTCTAGCCGTTAAGAGAGAAAAAGAGAGTTTTTTCATAGTTTCAAGCCGATGGTAGGAGGTTTCCACAGCTCCGTCATCGGCTTGTTTGATTCGTTTTGCTTCTCTTTCTTTGATCTGATTTACTTCTGGTTATTTATTTTACTCGATTGCCAATTTATTTTAAATCTTGCAAAGTTTTTTATTGTTCTTTTGTATGTTTCTTCCAATAGATTTGGAAAGACAAAGGTTTCGGTTCAAATGAACCGTTTAGAAAAAGTAATTGACAAATCTACTACGGATGGTGGCGACGGGTCTTACCGGCTTCAATCATTGATGGTTTTTCATGTGATGGTGATGGAGTTCTTACTGCAAACTATAGTTACTTCAAAAAGCAATATCAAATTCTATAGAACGGTAATCTCTTTGACTCTATTATCAGCAATATAAAGAGTTGTCTTGTCTAAGTGGTTCCTACTGGAGTATTAAAAAGAGAGTGACAATCGTTCTCAATTCAGTCTGAAGCATGGTGTTTTTGGATTAATACGAAGATAATCTCCTTTGAGATTCATATATTCCAAAAGCAAATATGGAGTTTTTATGTGAAAATCTTTAGTCATCCATACGCATGATGTGTGTTATTTTACTTTGGATCCCTACTGATGTATCATTTTTCTAATTTTGTTTTGATAGTTCTTATTGTTTAGAACTATTTGCTTTAAAGGCTTAATAATAAAAATCAACATTAAAAAAAAAAGCACAGTTATAAACGCATAGATAAAAGAGGGTAAATAATAAAGTTGCTATCACCTAACTCCAGTGATCGTTTCTATCTTCTCTTCCTAGATCCTGATTTCATTTCCTCCTCCTACCTCCATCTTTCTCCTTCATCTTCTTCTTTCCCTTCATCATCTGCTTTCTTTTTCATCTTTTTACCAGAAAAATGAAGAAAACCACTTTCATCGATTTCTGAATCTTCTTCTTCTGATTCTTCTGATTCTTCTGTATACACATATGGGGCATATATGCTTTGACTTGAGTAATTTCGGATCGTTAACATTAAGATCCTCTACATGATCAGCAAAGACGTCGAATCTCCTAGGATAGTTATGCATGGACATGTCATGGTGTTCTCCAAAACCTTGGATTTCAACATGTCAAAGAGTTTTCCTTTCAAGATTGAAGTAGAAAACATAAAACGGTTTTTTGAATGTATAATCAGCCATCGAAAAAATGATTTCACCCATAGAGATCACTCCAACAACATAAACGTACTTAGGGAAGAAGTTATCACCCCTCAAAGTGTAGGCATATATACTTTGACCATTCTTGTTTCTCCACATCCTCTAGAACCTACACACGCAACTCCATTGTATCATCAGCGATATTATATATAACACCTAGTTTACCCTTATAGTTTATCAATTCACAAAAGCTCTCCAGATAAATAAATTTTGAATCTCTCAGACCTAACATCAAAGCAAACTATCACTAGAGTAGACTTCTCTTCATCAAACCCACACATGTCACCTAAGTAATACAAAACCCCATTAATGCATACCCCTTCACTCAAACCATCATGATTTAAGGAACATTGGATTTTTCTCGACCTCATTTCTCTAGTTTCTAATAATGTCATAATTCTGTGATCACTAAGACCAGAACAATGCCTTGTGTTGCTTGTTCATCGGATCAAATCCAAAAAAGCTATACGACTTTCTGTACCTATCGATATAAGGCAAAGTCTCATACCAGATCCTCATACCGTCTGGAGGAAACTAATTCATATCAAATTCGGGGGTTACTACTAGAGACGATGAAGGCTCTTCTCATATGAACTCAGATGCTGAGGCAACGAGAATGTGCTCCAGACACCATCTTCTTCGATGGCGAATAAGAGACGCTGCTGAGCTGAGGACTTGATCAGGAACAAATTTTTGATGTGCTGACGATCAAGTATTGATGCCCATTGCTTCGACACGCAATGAAACCTAGCGATTGGCTTTGATGGTACTCTCGACAATATCTCCAGGCTGAGGTCCATAGGTATAGAATCTGAAATTATTATCGTTTTGGCTGGCTGATTTAAACTTAAAAAACTTTTTATCAAAAATTGGCAGCTCAGTACTTTGGTCCGTTTATTAGGACGTGTGGGAGAAGTTGCTTAGAGGCTCAAACTTTAGGAGGATTCAAAAACCCACAATGTTTTCCATGCCTATCAGTTTCAGCCAGTTATTGGGATTTTCACCTCTTTCCACGTACATTGTCAGCCGCTGCTGAAGTAATTATAGAACCAGAGCAGGTGTTAGATGCACGGTTATGATGTCTCTGGAAACTTAGAACCTTTGATTCCGTAGACAGGGTTACCTGACAATGAGAACTCATGGGAGAGAGCATCAATGTTGCTCAAGCAGTTTCCTCATAAGAAGCTTGAGGACAAACTTCTTTTCAACACGGTGGATATTGATAAACCATTAAAGGTGTATGTTCGTAAGAAGCAGAGTCAAGCAGAGAAGGAAGTTTAGAGTGACTAGTGACGTGCAACTTTAGCTACGTGGAAGAAGGAAGGACGAATAGAAAAGTATATAAGATGTCGTTGATGTTTCATCATTTTTAACGGTTAGCTTTGTAACTGAATCATAGGCTTGTTGAGAGTCAAGAGGGCAGAGTCGAGAGCTTGTTCTCGTCTATGAAGGTTGATTTCATTCGGAATGTAGGTTTTCGGTGAAATTGACTGTGGACTTACCTTTGTTAAACGAATATATGAGTTATTTGCTTTGATACACCAGCTAAAGATAAATGCATAACAAATAACATTCAGTTTTCAGAATAAATTCAATACTTGAGACAATTTTAGCTAGCGCCAAAACTACAATTGACGAGAGAGTTCAACAGTTTTGAACCTTGACCTGTTTTCACATAAGGAACTGGAACAGTGTATTCACCAAAATCCAGATCTCCAATGGATCTTTTGATAGACAGAGACCAGCAGGCCAACATCTCAGACCAATCCTAAACAATTCAGATTTTAGTATTAGATTTTGACAGCACAAAGAAGTTCCATTTGTGTTGCATTCTGTAAAGCTAGAGTTAACTGACAATGCATTATTTAAAGAAGTACCTCAGTACCACAACCAGTATTTCGCCTACCAACTTCACCACCACTTGCACTGCAGTGACATGATGTTAAAAAAGCCAAAGATATTATGATGTCATTACATACAATAAGATTATTGTTATTATTATTAGCTGGGAGTGAACAGAAGAACAAAGCTGACTTACTTTTTGTTTGTTTGAACAAAAACAAAGCTGACTTACTCTTCTTCGTTTATTTCAAGCCAATGATCAGCAGATAAGTACTAGATACCACCCTCAGCGGGTTCAAGTATGCAAAGAGAGTCACCTACAAGATGCAACACTCACCACCCATCCTCCTACCATGACAAAAGTTACAGTCGTTCTAGACGTTCCTGCTAAAAAGAAAAAGACAGGAAACAACAAATAAAAAACATAAAACATTTCCTTCACGAAAGTCATATACTCCCTCAGTTTTTTAAAGATACATATTCTAGATTTTTCACATATATTAAGAAATCACATTAAAAATGTATTGATTTTTGTGAATAACAATTTTCCATAATCTTTAACCAATAAAAATCCAATAAACGCAATTAATTTTCTTGAAGTTAACAGATTTTCATTAAATAATACATTTAAAAAGTAAAAAATATATCTTTTTAAAACAAATTTTTTTCCTAGAACATGGATCTTTAAAAAACAGAGGGAGTAATATTTACTCAATGATGACCTATCTTGCTTAGTTTATATATGTGTTGTATGCTATGTTTATGGCTATAGAGGATGGATAATCCCTCTATCTATTGTTCGCAAGTTTGAAGAGCTTCTCTGAGTATAGCAGCGTTTCCAACTACACTGGACAACTTCTCCGTCGGCCTTGTAGTTGTTGTGGCGGCTGTCTCGTTTCCCAACGGCGTTGGGTTTGGTGGTGGCCTCAGCTGACGCCAGAGACTCCGACACCTAAGTTAAACCCTTGGACTGGAGTTCCTCCATGCTTAACATAGCAACTGAAACTTTAATTCCTTTTCTGTTTTTGCAATGTTTTTCTCTGATGAACTTTTCTTGCTCACATGTTAATTGATTGGATCTTGATCTATCAATTAGTACAGCTTTCACTATGAGCTTGAAACTGAAAACTTAACCTCTGTGACTGAAACTCTTGTGTGTCTCTTACGTTAAACCTTTCTGACAGAATTTTGTGCATAGTTTTTATTACCACACAAGATGTTATTGATTCAAAACTATAGAGAGATGAAACTTAAAAAAAGAAAACTTGATTTATTAAAAGAGTCATAAAGAACATAAACGCATATTAGATCAAAACAAAGCACACAATGACTCCCCCCATTGCTTTCACCTAAATCCAATTATCGATGATGACAAAAACAAAAACCCAATTAAGGCTCTATCTTCTCCTCCTGCTGTCTTCTTTTCCTTCTCCTACCTTCATCTTTATCCTTCTTCTTCACCTTCTCCTTCTCATTCATCTCCATCTCCTCTTTTTACCATAAAAACGACGAAAAATATTTTTTTCATCATCATATTCTTCTTCTTCTGATTCTTCATCTTCTTCTTTATACACATATGGAGCATAGATGCTTGACTTGAGTAGCCTTGGATCGCTAACATTAAGATTCTCAACATGGTCTACGAAGGTATAGAATCTACTACAATCGTCTAAAAAGACGTAGACTCTACTAGGTTTTTCTGAAGGTTTATGGTATTCTCCGAAACCTTGGATTTCAACACGTCGAAGGGTGTTCCTTTCAGGATTGAAATAGTAAATATAAAACGGTTGTTTGGATGTATAATCAGTCATCGACAAGACAATTTCACCCGTAGAAATCACTCCAACCACGGAACAATAATGCGGGAAGAGTTTATCACCCCTCATAGTGTATGAATACTTGGACCATTCTTGTTTCTTCACATCCTCTAGAACCCACACTCGCAACTCAATGGCATCATCAGTAAAATCATCATAGTAAACCACACCTAACTTACCCTTGTAGTTTATCAATTCACAAAAGCTTTCCGGATAAAGAAATTTGAATTTCTCAGACCTAACATCAAAGCAAACTATCACATAATTAGACCTCGCCTCAGAAACTTCCTTATAATCCCACATGTCACCTAAGTAATACAAAACCCCATTAATGCATACTCCTTCACTCACGATCTCAACTCGTAAAGAAAATTTGATCTTTCTCCACCTCATTCCTCTAGTTCCCAATGTCATAATTCTGTGATCATCACAACAACATGGATGACCCATGAACAATACTTTGAATTGTTTGTCAATTGGATCAAACCCAAAGAAGCTACTCGACCTTCTGTACCTTAAAATATAGGGTAAGGTCTCATACCTTCCTGTTTTAGGGTTACATATTACAGGCACTCCATCGTCAACCTTCCTTTTGGTCCACAAACCATAGAAATAGATCAAACCGGAGGCAAAGCCACATGCAAACTGTCGGCTTTCATGATGATGGATCTGCATATCTTGTGTGGGGAAGATCATATGAAATTCGGGGCTTGCTACAAGAGAAGATGAAGACTTCTCGTATGGACTAAGACCTTGAGCTAAAGAAAAGATGCTCCGCAGACCTTCTTCCTCGATGGCGAATATCAGTCGAGGGTGAGACGATGACTTGGTCAGGAACAAGTCTTTGAACGAAGAACGAGCATCCGTCTCAGTCTCAATATGATGCAACACATTATCATCTACCCACTGCCTTATCAACCCACACACTTGGCGATGCTGCAGCTTCCACTCTTCATCCGTCTTCTTCTCAGGTTTCTTCTCCTCGAAGACAGGAACATGGAATTCTTTAACAAAGAGCAAATCCTCCATCTTGCCCTTCCATAGATGATAGTTGGCACCATTCAAGCTTATCATCCTGCCCATATTTTCCATCCTGCCCATATTCTCCATCATTCACACAAGCAACAATAACCCGAAGTTATCAAACCCAAAGCCCTAAAACCAGAAGCTCTGATACCACTCTGTTGGGGAAATAAAGGCACACGGCGCAGCGGAACTTAACGGTCGTGTTTCCCCTGACCTTGTGTGAACCTGTGAGGAAAATACTTCGACGATAGCAGGATATAGTATAAGCAGAAACTAAATGAGACAAGCACTTTTTACGTGGAAAACCTCCTCGATGTGAGAAGGAAAAACCACGGGACCGTAGTCCACTCAACAATCCACTATATAAATGTATGTGAGTACAACCACGTCCTCCCTGTTCAACAACCTGAACAGAACAGAGACTCTAGCTACAAAGAGCTATCTCCAACACAAGAACAACAACAACAAGAGAGCAACACAAAGCTTCAAAAACCGGCAGCAACAAGACGACCTCAGCTCACAAGGATTCCGGCAACCAGAGACTAATCCCACCGTACAAATCCAAGGTCCACAACACCTCTGCCAAATCTCAGCTCAATCAGAGAAGATCTCACCGTCGGATTTACCAAACAATCAAGACAGCACTGCTGAAGAACTGTGACGACCAGCTTCACTAAAACCCAGAAAATAGAAGATCCAACCGTTAGAATCCAAATCCCTTCGGTGAACCTTTAACCCACTGACTGAAGAAGCTTCCCACAAAATATCAGCCCGATCAGGATCCGTTTGTCCCTCCAAACTCTGCCTTGACAAACCCAGACGAATCTGCCTTCTTCTCTCTTTTTCTCTCTTTTTCTCTCTTTTGTCTTAAGAGTCTTCTTGAGTACTCCTCTTACTTTTCTTGTGTTATGTCTGCTGTGTTTAGCACAAATTAGGTTAAGAGACTTTATATGGTGTCTCACTAACCCTAATAACCTCCAAGGCCCAATACTAATCTCATGGACTAATACCAATGGCCCAACTTCCAAGTTTGGTTATCACCAACCAAACCCAAT
>NW_026617379.1:0-17594 GCF_000801105.2 Raphanus sativus | reverse complement strand
TAAGATCGTGGTTCATCCTGGTTTGATAAGAATCATGAAGATATTGCCCAATATGTCTCGAACAGGGGCTAATCTGGAATCATCTGGATAGAAAGTGGGGTATATTCTTTCTTCTACACACTCCTATGGATTTATTTCAAACTTCCTGGTTATTCTCCACTGATTAGTGGTTCCAAATAAAGCTTCTTTAGATCGTTGTATTTCATCCTGTTGGTGATTGATAAGAATCATGAAGATAATGCATTATGTCCGAACAGGCTAATCTGGAATCATCTGGATTGAAGGTGGGATATCTTCTTACTCACAACACTTATGAGATTTATTCAACTTCCTGGTTATTCTCCACTGATTAGTGGTTCCAAATAAAGCTTCTTAGATCGTGGTTCATCCTGGTTTGATAAGAATCATGAAGATATTGCCATATGTCCGAACAGGCTAATCTGGAATCATCTGGATAGAAAGTGGGATATCTTCTTACTCACAACTCCTATGAGATTTATTCAACTTCCTGGTTATTCTCCACTGATTAGTGGTTCCAAATAAAGCTTCTTAGATCGTGTTCATCCTGGTTTGATAAGAATCATGAAGATATTGCCATATGTCCGAACAGGCTAATCTGGAATCATCTGGATAGAAAGTGGGATATCTTCTTACTCACAACTCCTTATGAGATTTATTCAACTTCCTGGTTATTCTCCACTGATTAGTGGTTCCAAATAAAGCTTCTTAGATCGTGGTTCATCCTGGTTTGATAAGAATCATGAAGATAATGCCATATGTCCGAACAGGCTAATCTGGAATCATCTGGATAGAAGTGGGATATCTTCTTACTCACAACTCCTATGAGATTTATTCAACTTCCTGGTTATTCTCCACTGATTAGTGGTTCCAAATAAAGCTTCTTAGATCGTGGTTCATCCTGGTTTGATAAGAATCATGAAGATATTGCCATATGTCCGAACAGGCTAATCTGGAATCATCTGGATAGAAAGTGGGATATCTTCTTACTCACAACTCCTATGAGATTTATTCAACTTCCTGGTTATTCTCCACTGATTAGTGGTTCCAAATAAAGCTTCTTAGATCGTGGTTCATCCTGGTTTGATAAGAATCATGAAGATATTGCCATATGTCCGAACAGGCTAATCTGGAATCATCTGGATAAGTGGGATATCTTCTTACTCACAACTCCTATGAGATTTATTCAACTTCCTGGTTATTCTCCACTGATTAGTGGTTCCAAATAAAGCTTCTTAGATCGTGGTTCATCCTGGTTTGATAAGAATCATGAAGATATTGCCATATGTCCGAACAGGCTAATCTGGAATCATCTGGATAGAAAGTGGGATATCTTCTTACTCACAACTCCTATGAGATTTATTCAACTTCCTGGTTATTCTCCACTGATTAGTGGTTCCAAATAAAGCTTCTTAGATCGTGGTTCATCCTGGTTTGATAAGAATCATGAAGATATTGCCATATGTCCGAACAGGCTAATCTGGAATCATCTGGATAGAAAGTGGGATATCTTCTTACTCACAACTCCTATGAGATTTATTCAACTTCCTGGTTATTCTCCACTGATTAGTGGTTCCAAATAAAGCTTCTTAGATCGTGGTTCATCCTGGTTTGATAAGAATCATGAAGATATTGCCATATGTCCGAACAGGCTAATCTGGATAGAAAGTGGGATATCTTCTTACTCACAACTCCTATGAGATTTATTCAACTTCCTGGTTATTCTCCACTGATTAGTGGTTCCAAATAAAGCTTCTTAGATCGTGGTTCATCCTGGTTTGATAAGAATCATGAAGATAATGGCATATGTCCGAACAGGCTAATCTGGAATCATCTGGATAGAAGGTGGGATATCTTCTTACTCACAACACTTATGAGATTTATTCAACTTCCTGGTTATTCTCCACTGATTAGTGGTTCCAAATAAAGCTTCTTAGATCGTGGTTCATCCTGGTTTGATAAGAATCATGAAGATATTGCCATATGTCCGAACAGGCTAATCTGGAATCATCTGGATAGAAAGTGGGATATCTTCTTACTCACAACTCCTATGAGATTTATTCAACTTCCTGGTTATTCTCCACTGATTAGTGGTTCCCAATCAAGCTTCTTATATATTGGTTCATCCTGGTTTGATAAGAATCATGAAGATATTGCCATATGTCCGAACAGGCTAATCTGGAATCATCTGGATAGAAAGTGGGATATCTTCTTACTCACAACTCCTATGAGATTTATTCAACTTCCTGGTTATTCTCCACTGATTAGTGGTTCCAAATAAAGCTTCTTAGATCGTGGTTCATCCTGGTTTGATAAGAATCATGAAGATAAGGCATATGTCCGAACAGGCTAATCTGGAATCATCTGGATAGAAGGTGGGATATCTTCTTGCTCACAACACTTATGAGATTTATTCAACTTCCTGGTTATTCTCCACTGATTAGTGGTTCCAAATAAAGCTTCTTAGATCGTGGTTCATCCTGGTTTGATAAGAATCATGAAGATATTGCCATATGTCCGAACAGGCTAATCTGGAATCATCTGGATAGAAAGTGGGATATCTTCTTACTCACAACACTTATGAGATTTATTCAACTTCCTGGTTATTCTCCACTGATTAGTGGTTCCAAATAAAGCTTCTTAGATCGTGGTTCATCCTGGTTTGATAAGAATCATGAAGATAATGGCATATGTCCGAACAGGCTAATCTGGAATCATCTGGATAGAAGTGGGATATCTTCTTACTCACAACACTTATGAGATTTATTCAACTTCCTGGTTATTCTCCACTGATTAGTGGTTCCAAATAAAGCTTCTTAGATCGTGGTTCATCCTGGTTTGATAAGAATCATGAAGATAATGGCATATGTCCGAACAGGCTAATCTGGAATCATCTGGATAGAAAGTGGGATATCTTTTTACTCACAACTCCTATGAGATTTATTCAACTTCCTGGTTATTCTCCACTGATTAGTGGTTCCAAATAAAGCTTCTTAGATCGTGGTTCATCCTGGTTTGATAAGAATCATGAAGATATTGCCATATGTCCGAACAGGCTAATTTGGAATCATCTGGATAGAAAGTGGGATATCTTCTTACTCACAACTCCTATGATATTTATTCAACTTCCTGGTTATTCGTTACTGATTAGTGGTTCCCATGATAGAATATGAGAATCAAAGTGTGATCAAATGAAGAACATTGTGAGAAAGAGTGAGAGAGTGACGAGTAAAGAGAGAGAGACTTAGAGAAATGATTCTTGTGTATTGATTCAGTATCCAGACAGGTTACATAAATAGAGAAACCAGGAGAATAAGATAATGCTAAGCTAGTACACAAATGAATAAACAATGCTAGAGTGAGTCCAAGACTGGTTGCGCAGACTGGGCAGTGATAGTGACTTGTCCCAACGTCTCTCTTGCCTCCATTTGACTTTGAGCTTAACCAAAACATGTGATCAGTTTCCCCAACGTCTCTCTTCCCTCATTCTCGTCAAGGTAAGTGTCAAGGTGAGTTTATACTTCAACTTGGTTCACTTCCTTGCCTTGCACTTCATGTTTAGCTTCTGATGTGTACGGACAGACTTGCTTCTCAAGTAAGTTCTTCCTTAGCTTATTTCTCATGCGCCTGGTTCCTTCTCATTACACCATACTAGCTGTGGCTTATTTGCTTCATCTCAACACTCCCCCTCAAGCTTGACCATATGGAACAAGTCAAGCTTGGAAGATCATGAAGCATTCCCTCATTAAAACCTTGATATGCAAAACCCAGTGGGACAAAAACATATCAAGGAAAGAGTAGAACACTTCATGACAAGGGGATCACTGAGATGAAAGATCCACAAGTCCAAGCTTTCATGGAAATCCACCTCAATGTGTTTGGTTCTTTCATGGAACACTGAGTTGCTAGCAATGTGTATAGCCGCCTGGTTGTCACAATGCATAGTGATTGGAGTTGTAGCTTCAATCCCCAAGTCTTTTAGCAGCCCCTTGATCCAGATCAACTCGCTTGTAAGCTTCCTCATGGCCCTATATTCAGCTTCAGCACTTGAGCAGGACACCACCTTTTGTTTCTTGCTCTTCCAAGTGACCAAGTTGCCTCCAATGAATGTGCAGTATCCAGTGGTTGATCTCCTATCAACTCTATCTCCTGCCCAATCCGCATCACAGTATCCAACTATTTCAGAGCTTCTGTTGCATCCCATCCAGATTCCTTGCCCTGGTGCTTCTCTTAGATACCTCAGGATTCTCTCCACCATGCCCCAATGATGAACTCTTGGTGCTTGCATCTGCTGGCTGACTTGGTTCACAGCAAAACATATGTCTGGTCTTGTGATGGTACGGTAGATGAGTTTCCCAACCATTCTTCTATATCTCTTGACATCTCCAAATGGCTTATCTTCAAACTCCCCCTTACGCAGCACTTTGTAACCATCCTCTAGTGGGGTCTTTGCTTTCTTTGTACCTAGATCACCTGCCTCACTCAACATATCAAGTGTGTACTTTCTCTGGTTTAAGAATAGCCCCTCTTTAGATCGGCATATCTCAATCCCTAGAAAGTACTTTAGTTCACCCAAGTCTTTGATATCAAATGAGGATTTAAGAAAAGCCTTAGTTAAGATGATACCTTCTTTATTACTGCCTGTAATGATAATGTCATCCACATATATCAGGATGACTATGATGCCTTGTGCCGTGGTCAGTGTAAACAGAGTATGATCAGCTTCAGACTTGTTAAAACCTCTTCCATTGAGTGTTGTGCTGAGCTTGTGGTACCAGGCTCTTGGATATTGCTTTAACCCATATATTGCTTTTCTTAGCCTGAGGACATTTCCTGGTTGTACAAGATCTTCCATACCAGGAGGTGGCCTCATATAGACTTCATCTTCTAGTTCACCTTGTAGGAAAGCATTCTTGACATCCATCTGCCATAGATCCCACTCTAGGTTCACTGCCAGTGAGAGAACTACTCTGATCGTGTGAAGCTTTGCCACTGGTGCAAAGGTATCCAAGTAATCCTCTCCATAGACCTGAGTGTAGCCTCTTGCTACAAGTCTTGTCTTCCTCCTTTCTGGCTTTCCATTGGCTCCATACTTGATTGTGAAGAGAAGCCGGCTTGTCACTGCTTTCTTTCCTTTGGGAAGCTTACTTTCAAAGTATGTTCCATTCTTTTCCATAGCTCCCATCTCATCTCCAACAGATGCTCTCCACTCCTCATCCTGCATAGCTTCCTCATATGTCTTTGGAATCCATTCTTGATCCAATTCAGTGATGAAGGCTTGGTGCTCCACTGGATACTGAGCTAGAGAACACACCCCTTGGGTTGGATGGGCTACTGCTTGATTGTTGAAATACACTCTTGTATTCATCCAGTCTGAGGCTGGTCTTCTCTCCCTTGTGCTTCTCCTAAGCATTGGTTGAGCTACCTGCTCCTCTTCCACATTCTGGTTCTCTACCATGTGTTCCTCAACTTGTTGCTCCTCAGCTGGTGTATTTGCATTTCCATCCTGATCATGAACCTGATCACTGTGTGGTGATGCTTCTTCTTGATTCCCCCCTTCAGGATTAGGATGGGAATCCTCACTTGCTGGAGTAACTTCTTCAATCACAGCTGCTGGAGGTTGATTCCCAGCTCCAGTACTTCCATTTTCAGAACCACCAGCTTGATTCTGACTCGGCTGAGGCATATTGATGCCAAGAGACTCCATTATCCGTCTCAAATTATTTGCCCTATCAGAGGATGATTGAGAAAGATCCTTGAGCTCATCCCAACTTTTCTCCTCATAAAATCCTCTTGATTCCACAAATTTGACATCCCTTGAAACATGAACTCTTCTCATGTGGGGATCATAGCATTTGTAGCCTTTCTGGTTAGGAGAGTAGCCAATGAATACAGCCTTGGTGCTTCTGGCTTCAAGCTTGTTTCTTTGCATACTAGGCTGCAAAACATAGCACAAACAACCAAATATGCGCAAGTGATCAAGTGAGGGTTTTCGGTTGTTCAATACCTCATAAGGAGTGAGATCACCAAGAACTCTTGTTGGAGTTCTATTAATGAGATAGCATGCTGTCATGACCGCATCTCTCCAGAATCTCTTGGGCACATTGGTGTAGAACATCATGCACCTTGCCACTTCCATCAAATGTCTATTTTTCCTCTCAGCTACACCATTTTGTTGTGGTGTATAAGGGCAACTTGTTTGATGAAGGATTCCGTGTTTAGCAAGGTGATTTTTGAATGCATTGCTTGTGTATTCTCCTCCATTATCTGACCTGAATACTTTGATCTTAACATTGAACTGATTAGTTATGTAGTTTTGAAAATTTATGAAAGCATCTAGCACCCTATCTTTGGTTTGAATCATAGTGAGCCAAGTATATTTCGATTTTTGATCAATAAAAGTGACAAAATACTTATGATTCTCCCTAGATGTGCATGGTGCTGTCCAAACATCAGAGTGAATGAGATCAAAGCAATTTTCATAGATAGTAGATGACTGAGGAAATACTGACTTGCAATGTTTGCCAAGTATACATGCTTCACAGCCATCATTTTTAAAGGAAACATTAGGCAATAAAAGGTTCAGAGCCCTAGAGTGTGGATGACCTAGTCTAGCATGCCATAATACATTATTGTCAACATGAATTGAAATAAAAGCAGTAGATAAATCAGAAGCCGGCTTGATGTCTTCAAGTAAGTATAAGTCTCCCTTGCTCACACCATTGCCAAGCAACCTACTAGTCTCAATATCCTGAAACACAACCTCATTAGGACTAAAGATCACATTACAATTTAAATCATTAGTGACCCTTTTTACAGATAAGAGGTTTGAAGCAAAGGATGGCATATAAAAGGCGCTAGTATCTTTTTCAAACAGTTTGAGGGTTCCAACACCTTTAATTGGTATCTGATACGATCCTAAGTGTGAGGATCACGTCCCTGACTACTCTCCAACGGATTGTGATGATGAAACAAGATGTGGATTGAGTGATACTTCAAAGAGTTGCGGAAAGACTCTTGGACTATCAAAGGCTTGCTTGCAAGGTAAGGATCAAGGATCCGAGTAACACTTAGACAAGCTTTGATCAAACAAGATTCAGAGAGAATTTTTAATAGAAAGTGTTTGATGATTTTATTCATGATTTTCGTCCATAATATATAGGCAAGAAGTCTGTACATGCACAGCTTCTTGGAAACATACAAAATACTTAAAACAAAGGTTCCCTTGAAAACATAAATAAAGACCAAGTTTTAAATCCGAAAATAGACTAGAAATTAAGAGAAATGGCGTGGTTTCATCAAGAGGCTATCGTATAAGTGTTGTGTCCAAGCCTCATTAAAAACCTTGTTTGGAAAACCCAATGGGACAAAACCAAACCAAGGAAAAGAGTGCAAGTCGCAACACCTCTCTTGATGAATGTCTTAGATGGCTTGAATCACAACCAGAGTAGTTGGATAAGCACACTCTAGACTGCCCTGAATAGTGTATAAGAGTTTATGGAAAGTTTGATTGAATCTGGCTTGCTTGGACCTAGTCATTGGACCAACTGGCACGTCTAGGTCTTTGTCATTTGTTTCCTCATAATCAAACTGCTCCTTGATTCCTTCTTCAACTTTATCTGACCATCTGGACTTGACCATATCAGCATTGTCATCTGGCTCGATCAGGATCACATCATCCTCTCCCACTTGAGAAGGATTTGACCTCAAATCCATTTCATCTGCATGAAAAGAAACAAAATCAGTAACATCAAATCCATTGTTCACATTATACTTGCCTGGCAAGCCTCGTTGATAGACATGGTTTCTGATCCATTTGGTTATCCTTTCTCCTGAGGCATTACTCATTTCTTGCTCATACACTTCATCATATAATAGGTTAGCACATGAACAATTATGATAAAGTAAGAGAAATAGTCCAAATCTGTTTTTGATCGGTTTTGGCTTGGATGTTGCATCTGGAGGTACTTCTTTGATGATGATGAAGCAAGTGAAGCCTTGATGTCTCTCCTGGTTAAAGTCAGGTGGCTTGAATCGCTTGTCTTCCTCACAATTGTTGTTTCTTTTTGTATGCTTCAAAGCTTCCTTATAATCTGCACACAGCTCTTTTGACAAAAACAAGTGCATCATATCTGTGTAATCAATGATAAAAGAACTTTTAATAACATGATCACTTACTTCAGCATGCTCACCTGGTCGCCATAGATAGGATTTAGAGGTTCTAAACTCAGAAAAATTTAAACAAAGCAAACACAGGATCACCCGACTTGTAGAATCCATAACTCTTTCATCTGAGAAGCTTTGGACATAATTCAAAATCGACGTGAAACCCTGATGAGTTAACTCTTCATTGCAGTCGAGTTTGTTGCTGAATTCCCTTTGGTTGTTGAGATATGATCCTCGGACTGCTCCTATGTCAAAGCTGGCGGTTAGACAGTTTTCAAGGTTTGCTTGTTGCATCTCCAACTTAGCCAAGGATTCACTATTGATACTGTGATCAGTACAGCCTCTCTTTTCACCTGTACCTTTCTCAGCTTGTTTTGGACAAGTCAAGTGTGTTATCATGTCAAAGAAAGTATTACAGACCAGAATGTCTCCAAAGCACGAAACAGTATGATTCCTCCATCTATTATGCATATCAAACAAAACATTACAGATCCAAATATCATCAAGGATCAAGTTCACACATTCAAAATCAGTGAACTTTATTTTCAATTGTGCAGCAGGTTTATCAAAGAAAGTGTTATACACTAGAATATCCTCAAAGAACAAACCTACATGCTTAGATTCATTTTCAGAACACAAACAATTAAACTCGAACTGAGAGAACTTTGCAGATTTCACAAATTCAAATCTAATGTCGGATTGATGCAATTTTGGTTCCTGCAATTTCTTAGATTCTTTCAAGACATATGCATATGCAAGATAATCTTTATTGACAAATTCATGCCTAGGAAAATTCACAACAAAACTCTTCTCTTCAGTTTTAGCAAGTAAATCACAAGGTCTTCCAAAACAGAAACCGGTTGGCTTGAAAACAGGTTCTAAAATCTTTTCATTGTGATTCCTAAATTGTTCAAAACTCAAAACATGACCAGAAAAATTTTTATTTTGGTTTTGAAAACATTTTTGATCAAAGATTATTTCTGGTTTAAGTTCTTTAAAAGATTTAAACATGTTATCAAAAATAGATTTTGAAACACAAAAATCTTTTATTTTGTTAAAACCAAAACGTTTTATGTCAGCAGTACTCACTTTAACAAACATTTCAGGCACAGAGGAAACCATATTAAACTCCTTACAGTGCTCTTGCAGGTCATAAGACAAGGATGCAGGAGCTGATTCTGACTGCAAGATGTTCTGCTGTTCCAACTTTTCTCCTTGTGTTGACTGCTCTGTTTCTTTTTCTGTTGAATCTTCCTTCGCACCCTGTGACACTGAAACAAGGCTATTCGGTTGCACCGGTTTAAAGCAAGTTAGTTCATCAAAGGAAATATTGAAATTAAATTCAGACTGAGATAAGAAAAGAGAACACTCTTGTTCTGTCTCGGAATTTTCCTTCTCCACAGATGTTTCAGTTTGGACTGCTTGAACTAGTGCAGCTGAGTCTAGTTCTGCATTGTTGAGTTCTGAGACAGTAGTAACTGGTTCTTGGTGCTGGATTTCATTGGTTGGAAGTGCTGTGTCGGACCTGTTGAGCTGGTTCCTCACATTCTGCATCACTTGTAACAACTCCTTTTTATCATCTTCACTGAACCATGAATGTTTAACTGATTTCTCCTTGTTGTAACAGGTTGTTGCTTTGCTAGATGTGACTTCCTTCATTGGAGATTTCAGAGAAGTGTGGCCCTTGGATGCATACTTACTCCTTAGAAACAACTTCAGACTTTCCAAAGTGGTGATAGCTGGTTCCTTGTAGAACTTGCGATCTTCTTCTTCTTGCTTCCACCACCAATAAGCGCTTCCTGTGAGTTGAGAAGTTGCATAAGATAATCCATTCTTCTTCAGGATTCTTTTATAACACAGCCACTTGTCAATGGTTCTTTCCCACTCTAGATAGTCACCTTTTCCTGAAAAAGAGTAGAGTTGAATATGATCAGCAGATTTGTATTCAGAAAAATGGTCAATTGATTTAGAGGTGAGAAAAGATTGATGTTGTCGGCTCCATGTGTTGGCTGATGGCTTGATATGTTGCTCTCCACGACCTGCATCTTCTTCTTTCAGCCATTTATCCTTGCTTGATCTGTATTGAACAGAATCTGGTGGTTTAGGCTCAAGCTCTTGATGATGCATTCTCCTTTTCTGCATATGCTTATCATGTTCCTTCTGCTGCCTTTGATTCCTGGCTTCTTGTCGAAGTGAATCAATTTTTGAGTCCATCATAGTAGACATCTGTGCCATAAAAGCTTCCATCTTGAGTTTGTCTATTACAACGCTCCTGTTTGAGATTTTTATAAAGAGAAATTGGTTGTGTTTGTAAGAAACCCCAATGGGGAGATGAGATTGTGTTTGTGACGATTTGAGTAAGAAGAGATAAGGAGTTTGTTTGGTGGTGATAAGAGAGAAAGTAACAAGTCTAAGTAACCAGTCTAAAGTATAAGGTAACAAGTCTAAGAGTCTATGAACAGAAACCGTGTATTCTCATTCAGAAGGAGAGGGGAGAACCCCAACTCTCTTAATCATTACAAATCGCCAACATTAGCTTTATATACTAGCTTACATGTTGCAACATTTAAACAAAACCCTAATGATTAAGATAAGAAATGGACAGTGGAGATTAGATGATTTGAAATGGATGGGAGAGATTAAGTCTTCATAGCTGGCGTGTTGTTTGAATGTGTGGCTCTCCTTGCTTCATTTGAATCCAAAGCTGGCGCAGCATAGTGTTTTATGCTTCTTCCCTTTATCATGACCAGATACATAAAACACTATGCAGTCTTTGCTTCTTCCTTTTTGACCAGACTTGGACAGCTTGCACACAGCATCTCTTATCTTCATTTTGGGATATTCCCTTGCTTGTCACATAGCTCCAACGGTCATATCTTTAAACCTCAGCGCCCACACTTTGCACTTCACTTCTTTTGCTTGATGATCAAGTCTTGTGCCCACACATTGCACAAACCCTTTTCTTCTCTTGCTTGCTTCTCAAGCTTGCGCCCACACTTTGCACATTTTATAATTCTTCTCTTGCTTGCTTCTCAAGCTTGCGCCCACACTTTGCACAATCATGATAATGTTTGTGCCCACACTTTGCACTTCACATTATCATGATTCTTCTTTAAACCCAGCTACGCCCTGACTTTGCACATTCTGATAATGTGCCCACATTTTGCACAGACTTTGCACAGACCTCAAATGCCTTCAACATCTTGAGTCTTGACTCTGATAATGTGCCCACACTTTGCACATTCTGATAATGTACAAAGTGTTGTGCCCAGACTTTGCACATTCTCCCATTTCCATCTTCATCACTTCATCTGATCATTACAAGCCTTTAATGGCTCCACTTCCAACTGATAGATGCTTTAGACTCCCTCTAAAGCTCAACTGAAGTATCATGAAGCTTGCTCTCTTCAGTCACAATCTTCTGACATGTTCTTCAGTTTAACACTCCCCCTCAAGCTTAACTCTAAGATCCTGAGTTAAGCTTGGAACCCTGAAGAACTTCCTCATTAAAAACCTCACCAAGGAAAACCCTTTGGGACAAAACCTTGATGAGGGAAAAAGAGTAAAGTCTCCAAGGCCTGGGGATTGGCCAGTGATCCTTTGTACCTTACCATCAATGTAAGGGATCCAAAGGATCACTTGGATCATGGCCTTGCGTGATGAACAAGGTTCGTTCATCACTCTCCTTGCTTCATCACCATCATCACATGTACCTCATCTTTAGACCGATCTAGTTGCTCCCCCTTTCACCCATCTTCATCATGGGTTAAGTCTTTCACCCATCTTCATCATGGGTTAAGTGCTCGGACTCACTGATCTTCCTTGATAGATACATCTTGAACCACTGCTTGCTTCTTCTTAAGAGAACCCATCTTCATCACTGAGACCTCATGAGAATGCTTCAGCTGACACACCAATCCGCTAACACTAGAAGCTGCCTTGGTGCTTGCTTCATCATCCCTCACTTTGTTTCATGTAACTGAGCTGCTCCTCTTCTTGAATAACCGCCAGTGACTCTCCCTGATCAGATCATGTCTCAACACTCCCCCTCAAGCTTGACCATGTGGAACAAGTCAAGCTTGGAAGGAACATCTTACATGATCTGCATCAACTCCATTGCAACACTAGAACTCGCCATCTTGTTGGATTGTTTGTGGAAGCTTCAGCTCATCAGCCACCTCAACACTAGAAGTTAAGCTGCTGAGTCTTCATCTTCCCCTCACCAAGAACCCTCTGAAATGCTCTCTTGTCTAGACACGCCACTGCCTAAACCCAAATGGCTCCTTCTCTTCCTATGCTTGCAATGGCTCTTGAGGAACCAAACATTGTGCTTGCAAGGTCTTATGGAAGCTCACTTGAATCCCCACCTCAAGCTTGAATAGTCTCGGATGTTCAAGCTTGAAATGAGCTTCAGTAAGACTTCACATTGGGAGCGCACCACTCCTTCAAAGCTGCGCTTCTCATCTAACCAACATGCCATAGCCTCCAGCCTCAATGCCACCAGATCACCAACCCTCCTCAAGGCTTTTGAGATGACCTCTATTCTTGTGTATCTTTGCCATGACCAGGAGCGCATCACTTCCCTGAGCTGCGCTTGCTCAACCGGTCAGATACACAAGCCACACTTCAAGTCTTTCTCTTTTACTTGAATAAATGATGTACCTGAAACACTATCAAACTCCAGCAAAGATAAGACACAAAACTTGAGATCAAATCTTGACTAATCATCAAGTTTGATCCCCACAATTGTCTCAAGCTATGCAAAAGATTGAAACAAGTATTGACCACAAGTTCATATCTTTGCAAGCTACAATGCACATCTAAAACCCTGCCTTAACTACACTTTGGACTTGAATCCAAATGTATCAACCTAAGGCAGTCAAACGAAACCATTTGCAACAGCATCAACACGCATTCACTTCATGAACCGGAGCTTTGCAAATCAAATCACCACCATGCTTCAACCTTACACAATTCTATACAAGAATGCAAGCTGGAATAGATGTTAAATCTATCACCCTAGCAACACACAATCACTAAGAATCAGGCTAAGCACTTTTAAACAACTCTCAACAATTTTTAAAACAACTTCTCAACCTCAAAACACAACTCTTATAAGCACTGGAACAGATTCTAAATGCAATAACAATTAGCAATCTTTAAAACAACAGTTCTCAGGCTTTAAACACACCACAACACAACCAAATCAAATCGCCCAAGCTTTAAACAAGAGAAAGTGTTTTGCTTACAGCCAAGGAACTAGTGCTAGTTCCTTGAACCTCCTTTGAACCGGCTAGAACAAAGCTATTGGTGTCGACCCCAACATCTCCTTCTTCCATGGAGCTTTCTCTTGACCCCACCATGCCAAAGTTCCCACCTTTCTTCATGTTGAACTCGCCCCACCAGTACAAGTTGAAAGCTTTCACCTTTCTTCTTGTAAAATGAATAAGAACCCTCTTGGACCTTCCTTGAAGCCACGGTTGATCAGACCACTGCTTCCTTTGTCTCCAAGAGCTTCCCTTCTTCATGGACGACATGAGATGGTGAGAATCATCAATAGACAGCTTCTGGACACCAAGGTTGAACCCATCTCCTTCAAAGTTAAGGAACCGCCAAAAGAACCAGGGAGCTTCTCTTCTCTTCAAACGGCAAGGAGGTAAGCTCTGAGCTTCAGCGGAAGCTGGGAACCAAGTTCAATGAACCTGGCTCTGATACCATGAGATTTTTATAAAGAGAAATTGGTTGTGTTTGTAAGAAACCCCAATGGGGAGATGAGATTGTGTTTGTGACGATTTGAGTAAGAAGAGATAAGGAGTTTGTTTGGTGGTGATAAGAGAGAAAGTAACAAGTCTAAGTAACCAGTCTAAAGTATAAGGTAACAAGTCTAAGAGTCTATGAACAGAAACCGTGTATTCTCATTCAGAAGGAGAGGGGAGAACCCCAACTCTCTTAATCATTACAAATCGCCAACATTAGCTTTATATACTAGCTTACATGTTGCAACATTTAAACAAAACCCTAATGATTAAGATAAGAAATGGACAGTGGAGATTAGATGATTTGAAATGGATGGGAGAGATTAAGTCTTCATAGCTGGCGTGTTGTTTGAATGTGTGGCTCTCCTTGCTTCATTTGAATCCAAAGCTGGCGCAGCATAGTGTTTTATGCTTCTTCCCTTTATCATGACCAGATACATAAAACACTATGCAGTCTTTGCTTCTTCCTTTTTGACCAGACTTGGACAGCTTGCACACAGCATCTCTTATCTTCATTTTGGGATATTCCCTTGCTTGTCACATAGCTCCAACGGTCATATCTTTAAACCTCAGCGCCCACACTTTGCACTTCACTTCTTTTGCTTGATGATCAAGTCTTGTGCCCACACATTGCACAAACCCTTTTCTTCTCTTGCTTGCTTCTCAAGCTTGCGCCCACACTTTGCACATTTTATAATTCTTCTCTTGCTTGCTTCTCAAGCTTGCGCCCACACTTTGCACAATCATGATAATGTTTGTGCCCACACTTTGCACTTCACATTATCATGATTCTTCTTTAAACCCAGCTACGCCCTGACTTTGCACATTCTGATAATGTGCCCACATTTTGCACAGACTTTGCACAGACCTCAAATGCCTTCAACATCTTGAGTCTTGACTCTGATAATGTGCCCACACTTTGCACATTCTGATAATGTACAAAGTGTTGTGCCCAGACTTTGCACATTCTCCCATTTCCATCTTCATCACTTCATCTGATCATTACAAGCCTTTAATGGCTCCACTTCCAACTGATAGATGCTTTAGACTCCCTCTAAAGCTCAACTGAAGTATCATGAAGCTTGCTCTCTTCAGTCACAATCTTCTGACATGTTCTTCAGTTTAACACTGTTGCCTTCTTTCCCCATGGTTCCTGACAGATTTCAAATCACAAAACCAGTAAAAGAGATCACAGAAACATGATATGACAGAAAACACAGAAATTGAGACAGATTCAAAAACTTTTTATGAAGAACCCTAATTCTTTTCTCAACAATTTCGAAATTTTAAACAGATTATTTAGCAACTTCAACACTTATTCTAAGCAGATCTGACATTGACAAACATGATTCTAACAAGATCTAGACCTTTAAGAACAGATCTGAGAACAGAATATGAAAAGTCTAAAAGTTGCAGAACTGGAAAAACACAACCTTTTGATGGAGATCTGCTCTGATACCACTTGATACGATCCTAAGTGTGAGGATCACGTCCCTGACTACTCTCCAACGGATTGTGATGATGAAACAAGATGTGGATTGAGTGATACTTCAAAGAGTTGCGGAAAGACTCTTGGACTATCAAAGGTTTGCTTGCAAGGTAAGGATCAAGGATCCGAGTAACACTTAGACAAGCTTTGATCAAACAAGATTCAGAGAGAATTTTTAATAGAAAGTGTTTGATGATTTTATTCATGATTTTCGTCCATAATATATAGGCAAGAAGTCTGTACATGCACAGCTTCTTGGAAACATACAAAATACTTAAAACAAAGGTTCCCTTGAAAACATAAATAAAGACCAAGTTTTAAATCCGAAAATAGACTAGAAATTAAGAGAAATGGCGTGGTTTCATCAAGAGGCTATCGTATAAGTGTTGTGTCCAAGCCTCATTAAAAACCTTGTTTGGAAAACCCAATGGGACAAAACCAAACCAAGGAAAAGAGTGCAAGTCGCAACACCTCTCTTGATGAATGTCTTAGACGGCTTGAATCACAACCAGAGTAGTTGGATAAGCACACTCTAGACTGCCCTGAATAGTGTATAAGAGTTTATGGAAAGTTTGATTGAATCTGGCTTGCTTGGACCTAGTCATTGGACCAACTGGCACGTCTAGGTCTTTGTCATTTGTTTCCTCATAATCAAACTGCTCCTTGATTCCTTCTTCAACTTTATCTGACCATCTGGACTTGACCATATCAGCATTGTCATCTGGCTCGATCAGGATCACATCAGTATCTTATCCCCATTAGCAATCATCACATTTCCTAGAGCAGGTTTAACATTACTAATCAACCTAGAATCACTAATCATGTGATGAGAAGCTCCTGAGTCAATTACAAGGGGCTTAACACAACTAGGTTCATGGGTTGAAGTAATGCAAGCAATAGGGGATTGTAATGATGCATTAAGGGAGGTACCGAGTGTGTTACCAGAGTTGTCCTTGAGGACTTTGATGAGAGCCTGAAGGTCTGACCTCCTAATAGTCTCATCCTGAGCAGTTCCCATTGCTGAGCTTCCACTGAAGGTTAAGGCATTTCCATCACCAGGAGCCATTGCTTTGCTTTGGTGTAGATGACCCTCCAGTCTCACCAGAGAAGTGAGCTCTAGCATCAGCATATGGAGTCCTGAACTTCTGAGGCTTGAGGTGTGGGTGGAGGATCCAGCATTTATCCTTGCCATGGCCCTTCTTCTTACAGTGATCACACACCCACACTTTCTTTTCTTCTGGTTTATAAGCGCCTTGTTTGCCACGCCCCATGTCTTCTTCTTCTTTGGCTTGGTTTGCAATGATCAGTGCTCCCTTTCCTCCAAAGAGACCCACGGAGCCCTTCTCCTTTTGAATCTGAGCACACACTTCATCAAGAGATGGGAGACTAACTCCCCTTAGGATGTGCTTAATCAGGTCATTGTAGCCAGGGTTGAGAGTAAACAGCAAAGCAAAGACTTTGTCTTGTTCTCTTTCTCTCATTCAGCACATCCCGGGTCCAAGGTTGCTGGTCTCAACATCTCCAGCTATGCCCAAAGGGATCTAAACTTCCCAAAATGCTTATCAAACTCAGTATCCTCTTGACACAAGTTGTTGATAGCCCTCTTGACTTCATACACACGGTTGATGTTGGAGACATTGCCAAACCCTTCTTGAGTGTGTCCCACAGATCTTTAGAAGTCTCACAGTAGTCATATGCTTCTAAGATTGTTGCTTCAAGGCTTGTTCTGGAGGATAGACAAGACCAGGAGATCCTCTTGAACTCGCTTCTTGTCACCAGCATCAGCTTTTGCTACTTCTTTGCCATCCTCTCCTAGGATGGGCTTCTCCTGATGTCACCGCCCTTCTTCAACAACTCCCCAGAGACCTCTGCCTCCAAGAGCTGTCTTGGTTAGCCGCGCCCAGTGTAGGTAGTTCCCTCCTTTGAGGGGTAACTGGAATGGATATCATCTTGAGTTTTCATGAGAAGAACCAGAGGAATCCATCAAGAACAGAGTGTTTTGTGGGTAAATAGGAACTTTGCTATTTTTGGCAAATTCTGGAAATGAAACAGGAAGAACACCTCAAGAACAAGATGAACTTTACCTAAATAGAAAAGAAAAATCAGAGTGTTTGCGGATAGAGAAATTTTTAAAGAGAGATGTGAAATGATTAGGTCTCAAGAGC
>NW_026617378.1:0-17595 GCF_000801105.2 Raphanus sativus | reverse complement strand
TATGCACATAAAATTAGTATATCATATACTAAATATAATTCTAGTGATATCTTTATTTAAAATTAAAACTATATTTTGATTTGTCCTTCGAAAGACGGACATATTTTTTATTTTACATTTTTTAAATTAGTTTTTATATTTTTTCGTAATCATATTTTTGTTTTCTTTATAATTATATATAGGGAGAATTACCAATTGTGACTCAAAACTTGGAGTCAAACCCAAAAGAGTACCCCAACTTGGGTCAAAGGCAAAAGTAACCTAAAAGGCTATTGAAATTACAACTATCTCCTTGTGAACAAACAAAAAAACGGATTTTTTTTTACGTTTCTACCCCTCGCAAGTCGTCTGTAAACAGACGACTTGAAAATAAGTCGTCCAGACGACTTTAAGTTAAGTCGTCTGGACAGTTATTCTTAAACATAATTTAAAAATTTTGTAAAAAATATTTTGATAAGTGAAAAATTGGAATTATGTAATTAACATATGTCTTAAGAGATATAAATTAATATATAACAAATTTCAATTGTTTTCAGCCCAGATGAGTGAAAGTAGTGAGTCATGATATTCTTTAGTTTATGTTTCATCAACATATGTTGTAGTATTGTATGTGTTCTTAGGGTTAGATTTTGGAAAGCATTAAAACCGTTTTTGAAAATTTTTAAAATTACCTAGGCGTGTTCATTTCTGTGTATAGTAAACACTATTGAAGTATAATTTGATTTTATAACGTGGTTAGTAAGTTAATTTAGTCATTTTAGTTTAGGGGTTCATTTTAGGGTATTGGACGACTTAATATTTAGTCTTCTGTTCCCAGACGACTAAATATTAGGTCGTCTGATGTACATTATCAGCCAGAATAAGTCGTCTAAACCGGACCAAACCTTAAAGTTTACCAATGTACTTTTAAAGCTAACCGGATTATTTACCCAATATATAAGGTGATTTTTTTTTTTTTTTCATTTTCCGCGAACAGAAACCCTAACAGTTCTCTCTCACCGGCGATATCAAAGGCGATTCGAATTCCCACTATTTCCGAACAACCATCGTTCTCAACGTCGGCTATCTATCTCACTTCATTCTCACCGTTGTCGCCGCAGCTTCTTCTAACCCTAGCGCCGCCGATTCCTCTAAACCCTAGCGCCCCCGCTTCCACTATTTCCGAACAAACCGTCGCCCTCGCCACCGTGCTCACCAACGTTCTCACCGCCGCTTACTCTAAACACTAGCTAGCACCGCCGTTTCTTCTAAACCCTAGCGCCGCCGCTTCTTCTAAACCCTAGCGCCGCCGCTTCTTCTCTGTAAACCGTAGCGCCGTTTCTCTGTAAACCCTAACGCCGGTAAGTCATCAAACTCGTGGAAAAGATGAACATAAAACGTTGTCTCTTTCAATTTACTCATTCTCACCGTTTCACGTTTATTTTTTCAGATCTATAACCACAATGACGAGTACTCGAACTCCTTCTGCGACTAATCAGGTCCGCTTGAAATTTTTCTACTGGAAGACTTGTAAGTAAGTCGTCTGGAAAGTCTTCAACCTGGACGACTTAGTACGTCCATTTGGAAGACTTTCCAGACGACTTAAATATAAGTCGTCAACTAAGTCGTCCAGTTGGACGACTTTCTAGACGACTTATATTTAAGTCGTCTACTAAGTCGTCTGGAGTAACAATTAAGGCGTGATTGATTTAGCTTGTGTTCTGACTTCTATTGTTGTCTTTGATTATTTTGCAGACAAAAAGGATGGATATTCCAGAACTCCCCCGTAGGTTATACACATTAGGGGAAGAGCCAGAACCCCACAATAGCATTTCGTATCATACGGATAACACGAAGTTGCATACTGCTCTTAGGGAAGCTCTCACTGATGCTGAATTTGAAGAGCTCAAGGAGTCGAGATTGGGAGTTTTCATCAAGTTCAAGGAGCAGGGATTTGGTTGGGCTTCAAGGCTGGTTCACCACTTGCTCGGTTTAAAGCTGGACATTAAGAAGAAGTACGAGATGTGGTGTCTCGTTGGTCCAGAACCTGCGAGGTTTTCACTGTTAGAGTTTGAAAACATCACTGGTCTAAACTGCGACTACATCGAGGACCTTGAGACACCAGAATGTGAAGTTACCCCACAGATGGTTTCTTTCTGGGAGATGATGGGAGTTCATCGGGAAGCTGGGCCAAGTACTGATCAGATAATAGCAGCACTGAAGAGATGCGGGGATTGGTCCAGGGAAGATCGCAAGCGACTCGCGTACCTTTCCATCTTCACTGGATTCATTGAAGGGAAAAAGTTCTCAAGCGCTACACGAGCTACTCTCGCAAGGCTAGTGATGGATTTAGAAAGGTTTGAGAATTATCCATGGGGGAGAGTCGCGTTTAAGGTGCTGATGGACTCTTTGTGGAACAAAGATATTACTGGCTGTTACACCGTGGATGGCTTTATACAAGTTCTTCAGGTCTGGGCGTACACAGCTATTCCGGGATTGGGTGCTAGTATTGGTCTACCCAGAGCAAACAGTCCGTCTCCACCGATTCTGGCTTACGACGGCAGCAGAGGCCGCAGATTCATGAAAGCTGCTATCTTGAGTCAGGTACCTTTCCATCTTCACTTAATTAAGTCGTCTGGAAGGTCTTCCAGCTGGACGACTTAGTAGACGACTTATTATAAGTCGTCTGGAAGGTCTTCCAGCTGGACGACTTAGTAGACGACTTATTATAAGTCGTCTGGAAGGTCTTCCAGCTGTAGACGACTTAGTAGACGACTTATAATAAGTCGTCTGGAAGGTCGTCCAGCTGGACGACTTAGTTGACGACTTATAATTAAGTCGTCTATTTAGTATTTTGTTTCAAATATCTAACTCGATTCTTCTTCTATTTACTGCAGACCCGCGTGATCAACTTTGTTGAGAAGGACATTAGTGAAATGTGGCCAAAATGGGACTCTGAGGTTGATGACGTGCCCGCGGAGAACATCATTAAAGTGATGTATGATCGGAGACCGTGGAAGTGGACCATGGATTGCTGGGAAGTCACTGGTACAAAACCCAAGTTTGTGACTCCATCGAAAAGAGCCAAAGAGATGGTTGTGGAGGAGGTGGAGGAAGACAATCAGAGACCTCGGAAGAAAGCTCGTAAAGAGGCTCCTAAAGAGGCTCCTAAAGAGGCTAGAGAAGAGGCTCCTACAGAGGCTACAGAAGAGGCTACAGAAGAGGCTAGAGAAGAGGCTAGTTGGGTGACCAGAGAGGAGTTAGAAAACATGTTCAAGGACTTAGGTGACATGATGAAAGAGGGTTTAAGAAGTGCATCAGGGAGATTAGGAAGATCTCCGATAGATTGGAAGCTGTGGAGAAGAAGGTTGGTGTCACCAATCAGGCTACCCCTCAAGCCCCAGAAACCGGGGTTAGTAAAAAACACCCTACCCCACAAGCCCCAGAAACCGGGGCTAGTAACAAACAGACTACTCCTCAAAAGGATCAGCCTCCACTTCAAACCAATCATCCTACTCCTCCCACCAGACAGCCTGCTCCTCAAAAGGCAAAGCCTACTCCTCAAAAGGCGAAACAGCCTGCTCCTCAAACTAAACAGCCTGCTCCTCAAACTAAACAGCCTGCTCCTCAAACGAAACAGCCTGCTCCTCAAACTAAACAGCCTGCTCCTCAGACGAAACAGCCTGCTCCTCAAACGAAAAAGCCTTCTCCACAAAAGAAACAGCCTTCTCCTCTGCCCAAAGAGGTTAATATCAAATCTTTAAGTCGTCTGGTCTTTGTATAGATTTGTAAATATATAAGTCGTCTGGAAGGTTTTCCAGCTGGACGACTTACAAATAAGTCGTCTGGAAGGTTTTCCAGCTGGAAAACCTTCCAGACGACTTATTTGTAAGTCGTCCAGCTGGAAAACCTTCCAGAAGACTTACAAATAAGTCGTCTGAACTCCAGCTGGAACCAAATCCTCTCCCAACTTTTATTTAAGTCGTCCAGGGTTAACTTGTTCTCTTTTATTGCAGAGATTGTTGCCGGAGGATACAGCAGATGAGGCGATCTCGGTATATAAGATCTTGCCGGAGGATAAAGCAGATGGTGTCACCTCCAAAGAGATTGTTCCTCTCACTTCCACTGACCAACCGAGCTTCGCTTCCAACGATCAACAACCGAGCTTCGCTTCCACCGATCCAGCTTCAGCTTCAGAACCGAGCCTGGTTGTATTGGACCAAACAGCTCCCACTGCTTCTGTGCGTGCAAGGAGTGAACGAACGAAGAAACCTGCTCCCACGCAGATATCTCCTTATACGGCAGAGAGAAGGAAACTCCTTAGAGTGGGAAAGTATAATCCATTTCCCACACTAAACAGACCTAAGATGAAGGAGCTCGCTGATTGGTTGAAAACTGATCCGTAAGTGATTGCTTTACCCATAATAGCTTGATTTAGTCTACCAAAACTGATTGCTTTTTTGTTTGCAGTGATTATTTCACTAAGGAAGAGGACAAACCACGTACATCACCAACTTGGTGGTATCAAAAACTCCGGACATCCAAAGCATGGCTGGAAGACGTAGTAAGTCTTCTGCTTATCTTTAAGTCGTCTGGTAACTTGTCTTTGTATAGATTTGTAAATATATAAGTCGTCTGGAAGGTTTTCCAGCTGGACGACTTATTTGTAAGTCGTCCAGCTGGAAAACCTTCCAGAAGACTTACAAATAAGTCGTCTGGTAACTTGTCTTTGTATAGATTTGTAAATATATAAGTCGTCTGGAAGGTTTTCCAGCTGGACGACTTACAAATAAGTCGTCTGGAAGGTTTTCGAGCTGGAAAACCTTCCAGACGACTTATTTGTAAGTCGTCCAGCTGGAAAACCTTCCAGACGACTTATTTGTAAGTCGTCTGGAAGGTTCTAACTTGTATTATTTTATATGCAGCATATAGATGCTTGGATGAATGTGCTGAGGCAGAGGTATAAGGAGAACCCACAATGTTTCCGGAGCGAGCGAATGTGCTTCCTGGATCACAACTTTACCCAGTCTTGGAGAGAACAGTATCTGGTCTTCAAAACATCGTCGTCTGATCACAATGGTTTAGGAAAAATGCTACCTAGTGGGGCGGCGAGTTTGTATGACGGATCAATGCCTTCATTTTGCCAATCAAACAAGAAGTGGGGGGAGGACATTGATGATATCTATGCGCCACTGAACTTGGACAACAAACATTGGGTGGCTATTTGGATATCGATCCCTAAGAGGCACATAGTCGTCTGGGACAGCATACCTTCAACTACCATACCAGAAAGATGGGATGAGATAATGGAGCCTTTTCTCGAGATGGTCCCTTATCTGATTGTGGAGTGCGGAGACCAGATGCATGGGTTGGAGCGATACACTTATGAGAGACTCCTCAAAGATGTACCCACGGCCAACAATGGTGATTGTGGCGTGTACGCTGCAAAGTACATTGAATGTCATGCTCTTGGGGTCCCCTTTAGCCCTAAAGACTTTGCTAGGTCCAATGCGAAGACTATGAGGGATACTATGGCTTTGGCTATATGGACGGAGCTTGTTGATCAGCATCTGAAAGATAATGAGGATGGTGGTATGTTTGTAGGCATGTATGATTAGATACACAAATCAATTTGTATAGATTTTTTAACTTGTATAGATTTTTTAACTTGTATAGATTTTTTAACTTGTATAGATACACAAATCAATTTGTATATTTGAACTATTTGTATACACAAATCTATTTGTATATTTGAACTATTTGTTTACACAAATCTATTTGTATGTTTGTGGGCATGTATGATTTATTTGATTTTCTAACTTGTATAGATTTTCTAACTTACAAATAAGTCGTCTGGAAGGTTTTCCAGCTGGACGACTTACAAATAAGTCGTCTGGAAGGTTTTCCAGCTGGACGACTTACAAATAAGTCGTCTGGAAGGTTTTCCAGCTGGACGACTTACAAATAAGTCGTCTGGAAGGTTTTCCAGCTGGACGACTTACAAATAAGGTCGTCTAAAAAAAATAAGGTAGTCTAAAAATAAAATACACTGGACGACTTACAAATAAGGTCGTCTAAAAAAAATAAGGTAGTCTAAAAATAAAATACACTGGACGACTTCGTAAAAGGTCGTCTAAAAAAAATACACTTGAAGGGATAGTAGAAGGTAGTCTAAACACTGGACGACTTAAATACACTGGACGACTTAAATACACTGGACGACTTCGTAAAAGGTCGTCTAAAAAAATACACTTGAAGGGATAGTAGAAGGTAGTCTAATACACTGGACGACTTCGTAGAAGGTAGACGAAACACTGGACGACTTAGAAATTAGTCGTCTGGACGGGTAATCAAGACTGGACGACTTATATTTAGGTCGTCTGGACAACTAGTCAACTGGTTGTGTACATTGTGGTTTCGTATGGCCAGTTTCCTTGCAGTTTGAGCATCTCCGTGCCCTGTGTTTCTTCCTGGGTTTGTGTCCCCTCATCCTAGATAGCTCCAACCAAGATTGCCATCTTGATTTCTTCTGTCTCCCCGGACCACGCTTTACGTTTGGAGGAAAGCATTCTCGTTCCTCAATATGTTGTGACACGATAGGATATATATTCTCTGAGTATCCTGCATACAGATGATTCTTTGAGTAAAGTGGACATACAAGTGTGTCGATATGCACACCAGCATGTGTTCCAGCTGCTATAGCATGAGAGCAAGGTATTTTCTCCACTCCATAGACACCACAACCACACTTTACATGTTCCAAATCAACCGCACAGTCCATTTTGCCACCTTTGACAAAGAAACGCCATCCATCAATTGGTTCGACCGTCATCGTATCCGCTATCTCTGATCGAACAGCAAGCAAGTATTCAACACCCCGGCTATGTACAGTTGGGAGACTCAAAGCATCTTGTCTCCTTTTCCAATACCATTTTCCTAACTTCTGCCTTATGAACTCCAGCAGGAACGGAATCGGAAATCCTCTTGCTCGCTTCAGTGCGGAATTAATAGATTCAGCGATGTTGCTTGTTTTTATGTTGAACCTGTTCCCCTTACAATAAACCCTTGACCATAGCTTGGCGTCGGCCTTCTCCAAATACGTTGCAAGTTCCGGGTTTGCACTCCGTATCTCAGCCATGTACCGGTTAAAATCGTGAACCGTGTGCGCATAAGCAGCCCCTTTCACCAAGTACATGAGATGTTTCCCTTTAAACTTTTTGACAATGTTATCTTGAAGGTGATAATAACATATTCCTCGGGTTGCCCAAGGAAACACCTTCTCACACGCACTTTTAATGGCCGCGTGCCGGTCAGAGACTATCACCAGAGGCTTGTCATGAGATATACAACTAGCCAATTTTGTGAAAAACCATTCCCAAGAAGGTTCATCTTCAGCATCCACGATCCCAAAAGCCAATGGGAATATCTGAAAATTGCCATCTTGTGCGGCTGCAACTAACATAACACCTCCATACTTTCCACTTAGGTGAGTTCCATCCACCACAATGACCCTTCTCTGATACTTAAAACCTTTGATAGAAGCTCCAAAAGAGAGAAATAGATACTTAAATCTTTTCTCAGAATCAAGTTCTATAGCCGTGATAGAATCAGGATTTGCAATGGAGATTTGCTCGAGATATGAAGGCAGACGCGAATACCCTTCTTCTGCTGATCCTCTCACCAATTTCTGTGCATATAACAGTGCTCTGTATGAAGTGGTGTAATCAAGCGTCATGCCAAACATGTTCTTCATTGCATCAGTGATATGCTGTGGAGTTATCCCATCAATGATCCCAACACGATCAATGAAAAGACTACCAACATACTTTGGAGTACAGTGTCTCCGCTGAGCGATTCGGTCTCCAATTGAGCATAAATGTTTTTCCACATACTTTGTTACCCAAAACGTGTTTGACCCATGTTTCACACTCGCTCTGATCTTCCATCCACAACCGCTAACCCGACATATTGCCACAAGGAGAGTTTTTGTTGATTTGTATATTCTGAAAGAAAACCTACCCCTCACTGCTGTCAACCGCAGCTCTGAAAGCAGTGCATCCTTGCTAACAAAACTCTGGTTGACATAGATGCTGGTACAATCCGATTTTCCTCCTTCAATAGCATTTGTCTTAGCATATGTCTTTTCAATTTCTTCAAAACAAATATTATCATCATCTTCCTCGTCCTCATCTAGAACCTTTCCATAAAGACTGTAATCCCCACCATTCTGATCCGTTTCACCAACAATAGTGTTATCAGCATCCTCCTCCCCATTTTCCTCCTCCCCATTTTCCTCCTCCCCATCTTGATTTTCATCTTCAACAGACTCATTATCACCAACATCTTCAAAACATTCATCAGCCTCATCATTATCACCAACATCTTCTTCCCATTCACCAGCTTCATCATTATCACCAACATCTTCTTCCCATTCACCAGCTTCATCATTATCACCAGCTTCTTCTCTTTTCTCTGAAACCGTTTCCACCTTGCTGCGGCTTGATACACAAAGACATACTCTATGCGTTTTGAGTATCTCGAGCAAGTTTCGAACTTGTCTATCACTTGTAACATGAATGGGAGGACTGCTTGGAGTCATCATCATTTCTGCTGGTAATGAGTAGCTAATCTCCACAGTCACTGATCTCATGTCCAGGTTATAATCTTCTTGAGCCATTGCAACAAGTTCAGCATGTGTTGAATCTTCATTCAATAAAAACAATCTTGCTCCTTTGAGATCATCAACCACAAAATCCCAACGGAAATCTCTCAACAACCATTCTCCATACACTGCATGTAACTTAAAAATCATCTGCAAATATTCAAAATAAAACACATTAGTAAACATAGAGAAAATGAAGAAGTTCAACAAACATTATCGCAGACGACTTAGATTTAAGTCGTCCAGAAGACTTAAAGGTAAGTCGTCTAAAGAGGTCACTTTTGCAATTGAAAATTAAAAGGGACGACTTAATTCTAAGTCGTCCGGCTTTGTTTGTTAAAAAAAAAAATTCAGACGACTTATATATAAGTCGTCTACGAAAAACGGGCTAGTTTTGCATTTGACCGAATCGTGTCAGATCTTTGACTATTTCTGGACGACTTATAAATCAGTCGTCTCTGGAAAGTAAAAATTTCAATATTTTATTCAAACTAGACGACTTACACGTAAGTCGTCCCAGGTTAGTTTTGTAATTGAAAAATAAAACTTGAAATTTAACTTTCTCCAGACGACTTAACTAAAAGTCGTCCAGCTAGACGACTTAATTTAAGGTCGTCCGGGATAAGCAAGGTTTGGACGACTTAATTGGGAAAAATTCTGGACGACTTTGCTTTCCCCGGACGACTTTAAATTAAGTCTTCTGACGGGACGACTTTATATTATGTCGTCTGGTAAAAATTAAATTATGAAGTTTTATTTTTCAACTACAAAACTAACCTAAGACGACTTACACGTAAGTCGTCTAGTTTAATAAAATATTGAAATTTTAACTTTCCGAGAGACGACTGAATTATAAGTCGTCCAGAAATAGTCAAAGATCTGACACGATTCGGTCAAATGCAAAACTAGCCTGTTTCTCGTAGACGACTTATATATAAGTCGTCTGGACTGTTTTTTTTCACCAAACAAAGCTGGACGACTTAGTTTAAGTCGTCCGTTTGACCAGAAGACTCATCAGTAAGTCTTCTACATACAGATGACTTACTTGTAAGTCTTCTACGCGAACAGATTTTGAAAAAAATTCAAATTCGTACCTTCAACTAGGTGAGATGACTTTGTTTGCACACAGGGTCTTCTCCAACCACCCAGAACCTCAAACGAAAGCAACCGTAAGTCAAAACGAAAGAAATATGGCTCCAAACAATTTTGAATCAAAAGCTTCAGTTTTTTGGATGAATATGGAGAGAAAGTGAAAGAAATGTTGTTTTTAGTTCATAACAATTGAAACAGAGAGAGTGTAAAGAGATTTACGTGCATTAAAGGGCATTAAAAGCTCCAAACAGTTCGTACAAGGTTGTTCCCACTATTCATGGCAGTGGCAATATTGTAAATACTTGAAGAAAATGAGGTTGAGACAGTAAAGAAGCCATTTTCGAAAAAAAAAAAAAAAAAGGGTTAATGGCATTTTCGTAGATAAAATGCAGATGTGGGGTTAAAAACTCAAAAAAAAAATGAGTCAAAAGAAAAGGTTAGTTTTCTGTTTGAATTCAAGTTTTGAGTCACTTTTGCAATAAGCCCAAAAAATAATCTTCCCTTTTTAAAAGTAATCTTAACAATATAATATATATTTTTAAAAGTATTAAGCATTTTATTTAAATCAATATATTTCTCATATTATTACAAAATAATTTAATTAGCATAAACTAAGATATCTTTAATGAATAAAATTTAATTTAATCTTTTTATGTTCCCTTTTATATTTTTCAAATAACATGTATGATAAAGAAAATATTTATAAACTTAAACCAAAAATACTTCTATATATAGTTTGATTTCATAAAAAGGAAATTTTAGAAAAATAATCTTGATATTAAAATAAAGAATTAATATTCCTTTTTAGAATGTATCGATTATATTTTTAAGAAATTTGTACCTATCATCACTTTATTTTATAATTTTATTTGTGATAATTAACATATTCCAAATTACCAAGTACTATGAAATTAACATAGTCATGGGCTATTTACAAATAGCCAATTCATAAATATATATATATATATACATCTAAGATGAAAACCAAACTAATGCAATGAATACAATAAATATGATTTGGTTGAATTAGATTAGAAATAATTATACTTGATTTTAACGAAAATATATAACACAATATACCCCACAAATGAGTAACTAGACCAATCCAAATTATTTTATACAAAGTCAAACATTAAATAAAAAATATTATATTCTGATTTATTCTCAACATTATCTAAATAAATATGAAATTCTCAAATAATACTACAAATATATTAACCAACTATTACAATTAAGATGTAACTTTGAACCGATCAACACTTCAGTTTACTTTTACTATTTTATTTTCAAAAACAACATATATTAAATTATACATAATCCTACTAAAAATATATATACAAATTGAAGGCATGAATCAAACTATATGAAAATAACAAAATTAATCAAAATTTTAATCGGTATAACAAAATATCTTAGTTGAATCGTAAAAAGTAATGTTATCTAATATATCCAAATAATAACCAAACAATCGAGATATTACATATCCAAAATTATAATCTTATTAAAATAACACAATGTTATTTAAAAAAAAACATGCATATTGATTACAATATAAAATAATAGAAATTTTTTAAAAAAAATAAAAAAATTTAAGAAATTTTAGATTTTTTAAAAAATATTAATAAACTATCATAATGTAAACAAAATATTATAATATAATTACTTTATAAATATTTATATCCGTGCATGAGCACGGGAAAAATCACCTAGTTTATATTATAAAACAGAATCTTTCATCTGATTTGTGTCCTTGATTTTTGTTTTAAATTACATTTCTATGTGCTAACATTTAATTTTAATATAAATATATATTATTTAAATTAAACAACAAAATATTTCATATATTTATGGTAACTAACTATATTTTGTAAATAATATAAATTCTAGATTTTTATAAAAATTATATTTTTTTTCATTTAATTTGAATATTATTTTTCGTCTATAGTATTATTTAACGATCGAATATGAATATATACATAAAAATAAAAAATATTTACTCTGTCATTTTGTACATAATATTAATATGCTAATTTTGAAATTCAAAAATATTTTTAAACTATCATAAAATCAAATTTCAGATATAAAATAATTAGAAATACAAACTTATTGTAAGTTATTAATAACAAAAAACTATTATTGTCATATCAATGAATTTTGATTTTTTTAATTACCAATATATCATTTTTAAATAGTAGCAGTAACCTATACAAAGAGCTATGCTCATTGTCATATCAGAAGTTGTATGCTATACAAAGAGTATGCTTCATTGTCATAGCAGAAGTGGTATGTTCTTATTTATAAAATACCACCTTATATAACTTTATTTTAAATATATATTTTATTTATAAATAATTTTCTAAATTTTGAGAAGATATTATACATATTTATCAATATTGTTTCTTAAATTTAAGAAAATATTATACATATTCAATATGTTTCCTTAATATATCTATGCTTAAATTTAGAAAGATATCATCACATATATAACTCAAATTTAGGTATTTAACCAAAAAATGAAAGAATTAAAAAAATCAATGGAGGTAGTTTTCAATAATTTAAAAATAATAAACTAAAAGAGATTCACAATAATTTTTTGTTTAATAGACTAGTAAATTTGTGAAACTTTTCACATTTATTAAATTTTGAGTGGCTAACTATTGTTTTAATATTAAAATTTATTGTAAAAGTTTTTTTTACTAATAAAGAATGGAGAATCTACACTATTTTTATTAGATGGCTTAGAAAGAACAATAACCCCTACTCTTTTGTATAAAAACTTTAAAATCTTATAATTTTTATAATGTTAAAAATCCAAAACATTTTTAACACATGAACATTCTTATGAAAAGAAAGTATTAATTATATAATAACAAAACTATAACTCAATCATCTTCATATCTGACATTGGATAAGTCATAATTTTGTTTTCTTAAGAAAATCTATTTCCAATCATAGTTTTCGATACTAATGAAAACTATTTTTGTCAAATGGTGATCAATTTGTTTTCAAAAATATCACAATAATTAATCTGTAAATTTATTACCATCTTCCTCCAATTACTAAGGAACTTCACGACGGTTCGATATCTTACGCCGTCCATGAAACTGATGTGAAACCGATGCGGAGAGCTCTCAAGCTAAGCCTCCTTCTGAAACTGACGTGAGAGCAACAATGGAGAATGATTATCTCACTATCACCCCTCACTTTTCAGTCTGACACTACTGCTCCATCGTCTCCATTGCAATTGGTTAGGCTCCTGAAGTCAACAAGAACTCCTCGGCCTCATTAAACATTGATACTCCTGACCTTGTTCAGTCTCTAGGTTCATGGGCTAAACCACTTTTCTTCAAACCTACTGCTACTCTTCCGGAACCTAGCACACCTCCAGACTATGACCATGCGTTTATTAGAAATCAGTTAGCTGCTCTTTGGCCGTCCCTTAATGATGATATATCAGGCCACGGAACAGCAAGCATCTAGCACACTCATTACAACCTCTGATAGACAAATTGCCTCCTCCAGAACTCAAAGCTGATGGAACTTTAAGGCTTCCGTGGGCTGTGAGATTAAGTCCACAGTCACATAACCTCTATCGAGCAACTACTCCAACCTACAGACTCTATGGTACTCATGACACATCTATTCCTTCTAAAGTTCTTAAGCTATGATCTGAAAACAAGGATGAATATACCACAGGAAAATTCCATAAGTATTCTTTACCTCCAGGTGGTCTTGTACATGCTGTGGTAATAGGATCTGGGGTAGGAGTTGTAAGATTATTTGTAAGAAGCTTGGTGATTCGTCTTTTATGTTTCATATCCCTCACCAACCTACTCGTCAAAGGGCTATTCAGAGAGAATTTTGGCATATTGATGATTGTCTCCTATTTGTACTTCCGTGGACTCCTGAAAGTTCATTTAAAATTCCAGAAATCTCCACATTTCCCTTTTGGATCAACCTGAGGAACATATCTGATTGTTGTTACTCTAGATTAAGAATAAGTCATGTTGCCTCAGAATTTAGAGAACTTATTCTAAAGCATAAACCTTGTTTGGATCCTACTATATGGAAGAAGCTTAGTTGCTAGTTGAAATGGAGCTGGATAAAGATTTTCCAAAGCTTATTGTCCTTGATGATAAGCAAGGCAACATATTTTTGGCTAATGTTGACTATACATGAATTCCATCTACATGTGAGAGATGTGGTAATTTAGACCATAAAGCGAAGAGGTGTCTTCTATCTACTAAGTCTTTACATGATCCAAAAATGTTCTCAACCAAAGATGGCATTAGTGATGAGATTCATGTTGCGGACATTGATGCCATAATGCAAAAGGAAAATGATCTCCCGGCATTAGCTTTCCCTCAAAAGAATCCAATGGCCAATGGCATTTTTCTGACTTCTACTATAGCTTATGAGGCGCCACTTCAAGTCCCTGATGTTGTGTCCGGTTCTGAAACTACTCCAACCTTGCAATTATTGTTTTAAAGATTGTAATGTAGCAAAGACTCTCTCTCTTTATTAAACTTAAAGAAACTCACTCAAAACTTTAAGCACTCAATAACAATTTCTAAAACTCTTAAGCTTTGCAACAAATTTGCATCTTCTTATATAGAGATTATAATTCCTAATCTCATTAGCTAACACACTTCCTAAACCTATCTCGATTAGGATTCTTATAACTTAGACTGAAAATTATCTTTAAGTTTATCTCCAACATTAATCAGGTTCAGAGACTGGTTCTCCACTACTTGCTTCTTCTTCTGTTACCTCCATGGTGTACCCAAGGTACACAATTGACAAGGTACATTGCTCACTCTCCTACATCGATTCCTAGGAGAACCAAACTGCATTGCCAAACTTGTCCAACACTTTATCTCTATTAGTAGATTCTCAATTTTCTCCCGCTACAACAAATATTATGGAAGCTTCTCCTTCAAACATTATCAACAATGCAGTCCAAAAAACTTAACTTATTGATCCATTAACCACAACTCATCACACAAGTATTTTCGAGAATCCTTCTTTCTTCACCGTGCTAAGAGTTGGGGATGAAGTTAAAAAAGAGTCAATGGGCTCATTCATCTTGACAAGGGAAGGAAGAGAGACAACCCCCCTTCCATTAAATACTAATATTTGGAATTGAAGACTGTGCAAGGGAGATGTAAATGTGACTATCATGGTTATGGTTCGTCTCATTAGCTATTTTCTTATATTTCTTTGTTGCTTCTACTAGTTCTTGGAAATTTTCTTACACTTTATCTCCATTATTATATTCTTAATCTGCTCTCACTACAACAAATATTATGGAAGCTTCTCCATCAAACATTATCAACAATGCAGTCCAAAAAACTTAACTAATTAATCTATTAACCACAACTCATCACAAAGTATTTTGGAGAGTCCTTCTTGCTTCACCGTACTAAGAGTTGGGGATGAAGTTGAAAAGGAGTCAATGGACTCATTCAGGTTGACAAAGGGAAGGAGAGAACAACCCCCCCCCCCCCCCCATTCAGGTTCGTCTCATTAGCTATTTTCTTACATTTATTTGTTGGTTCTACTAGTTCTTGGAAATTTTCGTACACTTTAATCCATTAATAGATTCTCAGTCTGCTCCCACTACAACAAATATTATGGAAGCTTCTCCGTCAAACATTATCAACAATGCAGTCTAAAGAACTTAACTTGTAGATCCATTAACAACAACTCATCCCACAAGTATTTTCGAGAGTTCTTCTTGCTTCACTGTGGTAAGAGTTGGGGGTGAAGTTGAAAAGGAGTCAATGGGTTCATTCAGGTTGACAAGAGGAGGGAGAGAGACAACCCCCCCCCCCCCATTAAATACTAAGATTTGGAATTGAATACTATGCAAAGGAGATGTAAACGTGGCTATTTGTGGTTCGTCTCAATAGCTATTTTTTTTTTACATTTCCTTGTTGGTTCGTCTCATTTAGCTATTTTCTTACATTTCTTTGTTGGTTTTACTAGTTCTTGCAAATTTTCTCGCACTTTATCCCATTAGTAAATTCTCAGTATGCTCCCACTACAATAAATATTATGGAAGTTTCTCCTTCAAACATTATCAACAATGCAGTCCAAAAAACTTAACTTGTTGATCTCTTAAACACAACTCATCACACAAGTATTTTCGAAAGTCCTTCTTGTTTCACCGTGCTAAAAATTAGGGATGAAGTTGAAAATGAATCAATAGACTTCTTCAGCTTGATAATGGGAGGGAGAGAGACAAACCCCTCCCCCCCATTACATACTTATATTTGGAATTGAAAACTATGAAGGGAGATTTATCATGGTCATGATCCTGTCTCATTATCTATTTACTTTCATTTTTTGTTGGTTCTAGTTCTTGTCTAAGTTTTTCTCACTATAAAATTGTTTAATCTTATCTTGTAAGCATTATATTTTTGTTTAAATTTGAAAGTTTTTAGTTCAAAAGAAAAAGAAAAAAAAATCCAAAAGTGATCAAAATGTACTATTGTTTATATAGAAAAAGTTTTTGAATGAATAAATATAAATCTTGTCGACCAGCTTGCAAAGCTAGAAAGAGAGAGAGAGAGAGAGAGAGAGAGAGAGAGAGAGAGAGAGAGAGAGAGAGAGAGAGAGAGAGAGAGAGAGAGAGAGAGAGAGAGAGAAAAGTAGATATGTTTGTCTCCGGCGTACGGCCGGCGCGTGAGCGTCCGTGCCGTCGCCGTAGACTCTTTCTCTTCCGTCAAGTCTTACCTTCTCGGCTTCTTCGTCGCTTCCTACTCTTGATTGCTTTGTCGGAGCTCTAGTCCAAGACCTTCTCTTGTCGGTGATTCTGAGAATTGTCCGACAGTGAAGAATCTACTACCGGAGTAAAGACGCGGTCGTGGGGAAGAGGTGGCGTGGGGTCGCCGTTTCTTCAGCTTAGGGTTTTTTCTGAGAGGCAGAGGCTTCGGTAGCTCTGTCGACGTCGGCTTCTGTCACCGGGAAAAGGAGGCTTTCATCTGCTCCTCTGTCACCGGCTCTGGTTCTCGGGGTGTGAAGGTTTCCACAGTCCTGCGCCGCCGGGTTTAGGTTTTCTTTTTTTATTCAGTCTTGTTATCAGTTAGGGTTTGTGGTCCGTTTTTGGATCGGGTTTGTTGCTTTGCTCGTGGTTTGACGGTACGCAGTGATGTGGTTATGGATACCTATCGAAGAGATCGATGAGGCAGATTCTAGTGAAGAAAAGCATAAAAGCTAAGAGTTGGTTGTGGTTGGAGGCTCGCCGGATTGCGAGCTCCGACGTCTCGAGAAGCGAGGGTGTTGAACCGGTGGCGTTTCGCAGAGGTGGCGGCAAGTTGAGGCAGATTGAGACGCGTGGCGTTTCGTGGACGGAGATCGCAGTACGCGGTTTGGGCTTCCTGGCCGTTGGGCCTGCTGGAAACAGTACGGGTTTGGTGGGTCTGGGGCGTAAGCCCGTTTAGTTTGTTGTTGGTCTGGGCTTTAGCTGGTGGGCTTAAGTCTTGTAGTGGTTTGGGTTTTGGCCTTGTAATATTTGGGCTAGTCCTTTTTCTAATTTAAAAAAACCTTGACGGAAAAAAATTAAAATATAAATCTTGTGTTAGATTTGTTCATTTCGGACAATGGATTTGAGCAATTTAGGAGGAGAGAGAAAACAAGTGGGCGTTCTGTCCAGAAGACTCGCAATGCTGGTGGTGGACTGAGTTTGGTTTGCCTCTCGAATCGGGAATCACACCATGGAATCTCTTCACTAGTACACGTGTAAACCCTCTTCGGTTCCCTTCTTACTCCTCCATTAAACCTATTTTCTTTATTATTCAGCTTAGTTAGTGGAGGGAGGGAGGGAGGGAGACAGAATAAAAGGTTCCTTCTTTTATTCC
>NW_026617377.1:0-17611 GCF_000801105.2 Raphanus sativus | reverse complement strand
TATATAGAGTAAAAGTTCAAAAAAAAAAAAGAAAGAAGGTAAATAAAGTAATAATAAAACGGCTAAAAAGCAAATCCGTTTTTCTCCTCTTTTTTCTCTATAAAGTCTCGTTCATATGAGACACTGAACAAAAACTTCAAAACATATATTTTCAATAAAAGCCTCCGTAAGAAGTTTCTCAGAAACAGTGAGAAGAAGAAAAAAACACTATAAATCTCCCCGGAAGAAACAAACAGAAAGAGAGAAGTATCAGATCCGAGAAAAAAAAATGTGTCTGGTGTGTTTATGCGATGATGAAGAGACAGAGTTAGGAAGACAACAAGCACCTGGGTCATGTCCGTATTGTGGAGGTAAAGTGCAAATGCTTGATGTCGAAAGAAAATGGATGTTTTGTTTCGTTCCCCTCTGTTTCAAGATCAAGAGGAAGTATTTGTGTTCTTCTTGCGATCGTCGTCTCGTTTTGTATTATTAAAATAATAATATTGTTATAATTAAAGTAGATTAATCTTTTCAAAAGTAGATTAATTAGCGTTTCAATCAAGGGAAATAATTTTAGTTGGTGGATTTTGGTACGATTTAGTAATTATCCGTGTCGTGTAAAACCGACATTGATTTTTTAGAAGTTAGAAGTCTCTCGATATGATGTTCAAATATGATGTACCCTTTCTCTTTTGTCAGGCATTCTCTTCTTAAGTCGGTCCAAAATTAATATTATATATAATGGTTCTTTTAAATGTAATGATAAACAAGCTAGTTTGGTATACTTAATTCTGGCGATTTCCTGTTCTGTATCATTACAATAGCATGTTCGAACCGTCAGTGTATATGATCTATTGTCTCTATCTTGCAATCAATTTCATATTTGTAATTTAATTTATACAGTATATAATAACAATTTTGCATGCAAGTACGGGTGTGAACTCGGCCTGATCTCAGTTCGATAAGTTTTTGGACGTCTCAGTTGGTTTTTATCGCGTGAAAAGTACAAATCACGACGAGAGAAAACAAGATCGGTGTCGAAAATGTTGGATCGAACCCGAGTTAATCAAATGGTGTCAATGGTGGCTACATTCGTTACATTAAGAACGATATTAATTCAAACAATTTACCATTCGCACATTCAAATGCTTGCTGCACATTTATAGCATTAAACCTTTCTGAGATAGATATCAATTTGTAATGATAGTAGGAATACCACCGATCACGGACAAATCTTTAATATTTAAGTTAACTAGATTCGATCTCCGCGCTACGCGCGGATAAGTGTTAAAATTTTAATTTTAAGATCATAAGTTTTGGATTTTGTCTGGGACTGGAATATTATATTTCCCACAATTAGTTGAAATCTGATAGTTATTAAGTACATGTAACTAATTAAAAAAAGAGTAAAAAGATTGTTTATAGTTATGTAAATAATATAATTGTTTTTTAATTATTCTGAAGAATAAAGTTTTTGATGTGGTCCATAATAAAAATAGCCTGAAATAGATAAAAATTAAGTTAGTTAACTTTATTTAAATAGGGTTTTAAATGTAAGGATGTGCTTATATGTTTATTTATTTCATATTATCACTTATTATTAACTATTCTCAGAATATAAATAATGTGTTCGAGTGTCCTAACATAGATTTCTCTTTAACAAAATGATCTATAAATTAGATTATATCATTAGTTCTTTAATAGAAACTACTTCTTCCATTGATGCAGTTTTGTTTTTAAAGTAATCAACTTAAAATTCTGTACATATACGTCTGTGCACAATTCTACAATAGCAACAATGTTTGCACTTGACTATTTTGAAAACTGATCCACTATGATTATAACAAATTTTAGTTGGATTATCCTTGTTGACAAAAAAAAGGTTGGATTATCCTTATTTCTTTAATGTTTTGTGTTGTGTGTGTTTTAAAGAGGTGTTTCCTTTCGGTGTGGCCTAGCCAAACTTAAAACAGTCCATGTGCTAGAATGAAGTCCCTAAAATTTTCAGGTCTCTTTTAAATGTTGTTTAAATAACCAAGCCTCATGTGACATTGTTTTTAACTATCACGTGTTTTTCTTCTTCATCACAGAGAGAAAACCTAAACTTTTTTCAGGCTCTTTCGTTTTTCACTCGCCATCTATGCTATTTTTTAGAGAGAGAAATTTTTTCTCTAAATTTTGGACCCTTATTCGAATAAGAAAAACTAAGCAAAATTATAGGACCATGTGCATTTGCACTGTCCGCGTATTGCTTAGAGCCGGTCTTGTTTGTGGTATCTATACATGGCTGCTGGTCATATCTATGGCAAGTTTTTATGTAGTTGACAATGTCTTTGTTTTTTTTTTTGAACTCACTTGACAATGTCTTTGTTAAAATTATAACTTAATTTGTAGTCTAAATTATTTTTTATATTATTGTGGCACAACCGTCGAATTATAAAGTGTATGAAAATCTTATTTTCGATGTTAAAATATCTAAAGTTATATAGTGTGATCCATGTGTACTTTGTATTGTAGAACGTTTCTACGTTGCTGTGGGTTTATTATTGGTTTAACGGGCCGAATTAATGGTATTCAACGGATTTATTATTTTTGCATTATCTTGATTTTGAGATTGGGTTTTTTTTTTGGGGGGAGGGAGGATGTTATTTATTTTTGGTATAAAGGTTACTGTGTACCTCCGCAATATGAGTCGTTACATAGAATTCTTGTGGGTTTGAATATTCTAGTGTTTGATGATGCTCTTTTGTTTTTGTAATCTCTTACCTGGTTTAGGCTTTGTTCTTCTGGTTCCATTGTTATTGTTGTACTCTTCTCTTGAGAGAGGTGAAAGCTTTTGGTTCTACGAACCAAAGCAAGGGATTCTTTATTAACTTAAATGAGGCAGGACAATGCCTTTCTCCTTTATAATTAGCTGTAATCTTTTAGCTTTTTAATTTTATTTAGGCACACAATACATGTGAACTTTAACCAAAAGAGCTTATTGTTCCAAGTAAAACAAAGAACTTAGAAGATTTTGGGCTTTAAGTGACTGAACGAAGCGACGACGTTGTTCATGTCTTACATGCAAACTATGAGATGGTTAACTGTTACCAAAACGAATTAAGAAGAGAGCAGCCTGATTGTTGGTTTACATTTTGTTCTCGGATCTGGACGGTAGGTGGCTTGGATCTTCTTGCAGGTTGGCTCGCCATTCTGGAAGAGAAAATAAATCTTGTTTACTTCTACTATGTAAGTGTAACCAATCAATGAAATCTGACAATGAGTCGATGACAATAACAAATTACGTGAGTTACCTTGTCTTGATTGCAGTAGTCATGGCCATGAAAGCTTCTCCGACATTGGTAGCATTCTTCGCACTTGTTTCCAGGAATGGGATCCCAAGTTCATGGGCTTAATCCTGTGTTGAAAGAACAAACATAAGAGAAAATCATTAAGAACAGTGTGTCAAAGAACCTCAACTGTGAAGCATCATAAAACGATATTACGTTGGCTGACTCAGTTGATACAACTTTCTGTGATGTGAGATCCCAACCCGGTGCTTGCTCCTATTCTCACTGGCGTACGACAGATTTGATCTTGACATTGTTGAAGCCCTCTTGGTCTGTTACATCGAATGCCACCTGACAAAAATGAAGTAAATATGATGGTTTAGAGTCTCATTCACGGATATCAGATAACATAGAGATAAGGTTAGTGTAATAGTGAATATACAATGATTCCATGAGCTTTTCTGGTGATGGCTCTAAGACGTGTTTGACCTGCCAGATCCCACTGAATAATCAGTAATGGTAATAAGAAATGAAAATTCCAAAATATCTTGAGTTCTACATGGATTAAAGTAATAAGTGGAAATACCAAAGCTCCTACATTATTCCTCATTGACAATGCACAGAAGTCTTCCGTTTTTATGTTTATTTTCCCACTGATGCTTCTCTTAATAGCTCCTTCAAAAACTGTAAGAACCACACCAATCTTTTGTCTGAGAATGTTGACTTTTCTTGATGGATGCGTTTCAACGGTACGAACCATATATCAAAAAAATGCTCAAGGATTATCAACCCTTACTTCTAGTCTTGAGATGGGGATGTTTGTAGAAGGAACCTGATCTCTGTCTTCTCTAGAAGAAGAGTCGCAGCCACCACTTTTAGACCTTTATAATGGATAATCATATAACCATTGGTTCTGTTAAGGAAGCACCATGTTGTTGGATGTGATTGGAAGTTGAGCCAATAGTTGTCTGCAGAAGAAACATAGAGCAAATTAAGAGCAGGCTATATGACAACCCTGGAGATTATTTGTTTTAAGATTTTTTTTTTATCTTAACAGCGTTGGTTTTGAAGGTGGAAGTGGAGTAGAATTGGAAAGCTCAACATTATTTTGTGGTTTCTCTGCAGACTGTAAAATCTGAAACATGTTAAACCCAAAGACCAAAAGACTTAAGATTTACAATAGATTATTTTATGAAATATATAAGAGAATAAAATACAAACCAGCTTTTCATAAAATATAATCTTTGGTCTAGCAGTGTTAATCTTTTGGGTTTACTTACCTCAAGATGAACATTCGAATGATAGTTTGATACCAATTAACAAAGTATTTCCTACCACAGTCACCACACTTGTATTTTCCTACAGATTTCATCAGTTATTTGACCTTAGTTAGTATAGGATCTCAAATATAAACATAAGATGCACGTAAAATTATACAAATTAAGACGAAATGAAAGACCCAAATGTTTCTGGCAAGATTCAGCATTGGTAAATACCTTCGGTTCAAACCTGCTTGCAAAATCTTCAGGAGGTTGAGCCTGATTCTGAAAGTCATTAGCCTTGGCAAAGATACTACCCTACTCAAAGAAAGAAAAACAAAAGTAGGATTCAATCATAATCGACATAAGCTGCACTTAAAAATACACACATCAAGACGAAATCAAACAACTAAAACTTTATGGCAATCGATATTCAGAAACGGTAAATACCTTGGGTTTAAACCTCCTTGAATAATCTTCATGAGAGTGAGCCTGATTCTGAAAGTCATCAGCCTTGGCAAAGATATTTACCTAGAATATTTTACTGCCAATATCAAATCAATTCAGAGAGTTAGCAGAACTTGAAAACCCATAAATCCCACAAAGATAAACTGGACGGAGAAACCAGATGTGACATACCAAAGTCCCGTAGAAGAGTCTTGCGCTTTCCTTTTGAGTTCATCCTCTGCAAAGCTGTAAGAAACTCTCCCTTTCTTCTTCACATTTCTCCCTCGGCTCCAGAAACGTCTTCCCAGAAATTTTGCCACACTCCTGTACAATCCATAATCAGAAAATCTGGATATTTATCTGAAATTATGTGCCGAGCAAAGAAACTGAAATAAAAGGTGTGAATCTACCAACCTGTTCTTGCTGACCATGTCTCCGCTAATCAATAGCATACATAGTAATAACAGAGTACGATAAAACACATCAACAACGAATTAGACGAAGAACAGTGGAATAAAAACATCACCTTATCAACCTTGACGGAGGAAACAACGGTTTTACTTGGTTGAATCGGTATAGCGGAGGAGACAGCGGGCATCACCTTATGGACCTTGGCGGAGGAGACGGCGTTTTTACCGGTTGGTTGATCCAGAACGGCGGAGGGGACGGCATCCTTGCCGTTTGGTTTCTTCACAATTGGTTTGTCAGAGACTATGGCTTTCCCGACTTCACTGCGATAACAAATTGAGAGAGTTTTGATTGAAAAAACACATGAAAGAAGAGAAGAAGGCGAAAGGAATCCATTGAAAGAGTTTAATCAAGGAGTCATTAGAGTAGTTAGTGGTGATTTACTGATCGAAACGGATTCGTAAAGATGAGAAATGGAAGAGTTAGGGTTTGGTAAGGCGTAGAGAAGAGAGAAGCTCGTGGCAGAGAAACACATTGTTATTTTGTTTAGAAATAAAGCCCAAACGTGAAATGCAGTTGAAGTCCAGTAGAGCTAGATCACGGATCTGACGTGGTCAAAAGCTCTTCTCCTATTGGCTGGAATTAATTTGCTGAGGTGGAGGCCTTCTCCTTTGATCTTATTAGCCTTTTAGTATAGTATAGATATCTAGACGATATTGAAAGATTCTAAGATTGGAAATGTAAAATTTTATTTTTTTCATTTTAAATTGAATATGGAATAAAAGTACTCTAACTTTACTCCAGTTTTTTACTTTATAATTGAATTACTCTATAATGGAATTATTGAACAAACAAAATATAGATTACTGCTTTTATGGAATAAACTACAAAATAGAATAGAGTTGGGTTAGAATATTTGTTATTTTATATTCACTTTTACTCTATTTGAGAATAGAGATGCCATTATTCAAGATTATGATTAGCTTGAACATCTTAATTTGCGTTGATACGGCAGTAGCGCACATCACTAGTTAATGATCGATACGAATCTTTTTTTTAAACACGATACGAATCTTATAATATAAAATTCCAAAGATAAGGTTTTTAGAACAAATTAAGATTCACTTGTTGTGTGGTAGTGTAATATTTCTCGTGAAAAGATCACAACTGATTCTGTCACATGCAATATGACATCAGAGTCAGTGGTTTATTTACTTTTTAAGTCAGAACTGAAACTGTATGTTCTGAAAATTTCAAAAGAAAATAAATACAGGGAAAAGAAAATAACAGCTCTTATATATCTAGTGAAAAACGTTCTCATCTGTAGATTGTGTAAATGATGGGCTTATATGAATTCTTTAGTTTTTTTGCCTAACTATAAAACTCTAGGTCTATGGTTCTCATCGAGGTATATGACAGTTTTTAGTAATATGTAATTTCAGTTTTACACTAAGAATATGACTGGTTTCCTGTCACCATCCGCAAACGGTGATTGATAGCGTTTTAAAACAATCATTTTTTTTTACAAATTGTTCCAAACCATTCTAGATTTTTTAAAATCAAAATTAGTTTCATCTAGTATTTACAGTTACAGAAGAGTAATTAAAAAAATGAATATAAAACTAAAAAATATTCAATAAATTTTAAATTAAAATAATAGAAATTTTAAATATATAAATTTTATATTTTAATTTATATTATAAAAGTTAAAAACAAAAAATATTTTCTATATTTAAAAAAATAATAGTATAATTTTGTTAATATTTTATATCTATTACTCTCTCCGTTCATAATAAGTATTGTTTTAGAGAAAATTTTATGTTGCAAAACAAGTGTCGTTTTAGAATTTCAATGCATAATTTATTAACTTTATTCTTCTGTTTATATTTCTATTAGTTAAAATATAAGTAGGTATATGGTCAATGATGTTTTTATATTGAAAATATGCAAAATTAAATGGTTTCTTAATTCGTATGCAGAAGTTTAAAACGATACTTAATATGAAACAGAGAGAATATAGTATTTTGATTTTTTATATTTTTATATTATATAAAATGTAAATATCGTTAATTTATTATTTAATAGTTGTTCCATTTAATAGTTAATCAGTCATAAGAATCCTGCAAATACATCATTTTCTAATCGTTGTTTCGGTCGTACAAAATTTTAAAGCCCTTTAAATTGCAATCATTGTAGTTACACTAGTCAGGTCCTAAATTATCTATAGCCGGATTTAAATCTAATTGTATTAAACCACATTTCTATTAATGTTATAAGTATCCTAAATTGTTAACATTATAAGAAACACGTAGTATATTGATAAACTAGTTAGACGAAATTGTATGTGAACGTGGGCCAGATTCGTATTTCTTTCTGAACCGCATCAAAGAAACAAATTCAGATTTATTTTCTTTGCCGTCAAATATTACAGGCTGTAAAAGGCTGCATATATATATATATATATATTTTTTTTTTTGGCAACTATATATATATATATGTATATCATTTCCAATTATAATAATCCTTTTAAAATATTACCTAATACTATGTTTTGCTTTATAAGTTTGTATTCTTCTTTTTTAGCCAACAGAGTTTCAATTTTCATGTTCTTTCAAAGTATGCTTCTACCAAAGAATTTCTTGATATAAGGTGTTGAAAATTTTGCGAGAAATCTCTGATAAAAAGGTGTTCGGATACTTGTATACATTTAGAATGTATACATTATCAAATTCACATGTGGAAGAAGGCATAACCAATCTCATATAACAAGTAAATTTGACTTTGATACTGACAAGAGTTGTCCATCAATTTTCTATCTTAAAAAGAAATAAATTTCTAAAATTTATAAACAGTGTGCGAACTTCTTTTTGAACTTACGCGAACCAGGGCCGGCTTAATATAAAGAGGGGCCCTTGGGCAATTTTTTTTTTGAAGGCCCTATGATAGTTTAGTTTTTAGGCGTTGATAGAAAAGTAAATTATTTTTCTTTGAGCTTTTCCCTTGTACATCCAACAGACATGTTTACTTGACATTTTAGCTATAAAACTTTTTGATACTCTGTCTCAACGCTGTCTAAGTCTACTGGATATGGAGCGGGCCCTGGGGCGGTCGTACTGACCGCCCTCCCTGTTCAGCCGGCCCTGACGCGAACTTTACACTGCTGGGAAGATTGTACACATAAAAATTGTAACAATCCAACGTCATTTTAATCATAGCTAATCACTATAAATGCCTTAAATTATCATGCATTTTACATATGTTTTAGAGACTAGTCTAGGCTTCGGTACAAGATTTTCGAGTTTCTTAATTAGTAAATTTTGTTTTTGAAACCGACTTCACAAACACACGTACAATGTGACATAGAGATCACGAGTTAATAAATCTAGTTAGCATCAGCAACACACAAATCACGAGATCGAAAAAATCAACAGAAACCCAACGCTAGAGTTTATATTACCAAAATCATATTATACACATGAGCTAGTCTTGTGGTATGTGTAAATCCTGAAGCTTACATCCAGGCATCCAGAACCGGCTCAATAGAAGTAAGTGCGCAAGGTGAAAATAATTTTCCAAATTTTAGCAAAAAAAAGGTGAAAATAATTTTTTTAGACCCTTCCATTAATATTTTTAAAAAATAAATGTTATTAAAAAAACTAAAATTTATAATATTATAAAATAGATATTCTATTTGATTTTTGATTAATAATATATTTTGAAAAGTTCAAAATAATATTTTTGTGATATTATGTGGTTTAAATTTAATAATACATATTAATAAAAATGAAAAAAAAATTGACAAAAACCTAAAAAAACATGAAAAGAAATATTTGGAGGTGGGCCCTGGGGGGTCGCACTGACCGCCGGCTATAGTAAGCCTGCACTGCTTACATCTCTTTTCGAACATCCAGACCCTGACCTTGAAAATCATTTCTCAGTATTGAATCACCATATTAGCTTCTTTAAACATCTCAAATGGATTAAAAAAAACATAGAGACCGCAAGGACAATACAATAAGATGATGATCCCTCAACAAGTTTCTCTTATTCTTTTAAGTTTTAAGTACACCTGAAGCTAATATGCATACCAAAAGATGGTGATATTATTGATATCGAATACTATAAGCTTTAATTATTTTCATGTTCAAAACGATATTTTTGTTTCTAGCGTTGTAAAAATAGAATCGACCATCGGCCCAAACTTAAGAAGGCAATATATATCCGAATACAGAATTTGGGCCCACACACCAAATGTTTGGTTAATGCATAACAGGGGACTACATTGTTTGTCCGTTACAAAAAAAAAAAAGGGGACTACATTGTTTGTATTTGTACCAGAGTTAGATGCTTACTGAAAGTAGTTTGAAGCAAAGGATCTGTGCTCAAATAAGCTTATTAAGATAGAAAATATGATATAAAATATAGTAGCTTTATAGCTAAAATGTAAAAGGAAAAAAAAACTTTAGATTGTCTTCAAGATCAAATCTCTAAACCGATTTCATAAAGAGGAGATTAGATCGTTTGTCTTTGTGCTAGAGTTAGATGCTCACTTAAAGTAGTTTGAAAGCAAATGATTTGTGCACAAATGAGCTTAACCATATAGATAATAAGATACGAAAAAATAGTAGCTTTGTTATGATTTATTTTAAGTGGATACCATTTCTGATTTAAAATTTGAAAGTGTTTTTACATGCCACCTACAAAATGAGAAAAAGATAAAAAAGGAAATCAATCATCTACATAACAAGTCGAACTTTGGTTCGGTGCTTAGTTTTCATTCTTGAATTCTCTCAACCATAAGGAGAGGTATGTCCTTGTTGTTTCTCTCGTTGCGGGATTTTTTTTTTGATATGTTTGGTCAACTTAGAGTGATATCGATAAAAAAAAAAGGAATTGAAAATAAATTGAGTCCGCAACCTAGGTAGGCCTTAGATTGTGGAGAGCCCAAACAAACACTAAGGATGAAGTCTTATCTTTACAATATAGGATAAACATCGATCCAAAACGAACGGTAAATAACCGTTAGAAACCGTAAGGTTTTGGTCCACCATCTCCAAGTCAGAACGTATTTATTCTATTCTATTATCGGACACGGAAATCACTCGACGAAAAAGCCAAATAAAACCAGTCGGGTCTTTTGTTTTTCTGTCGACTCATCGTCCTTAATCAGTCGGTCGATAATAATATATATAATCAGTTTTAATATAAAGGAGAAAAAGAGTCACGCGTGAAATGTAAGAGAGCGCGTTTACTCTATACAAGACCACTCTCCTTTTCAAGTAGAGAGAATCCATCGTCTCTCTCTGTCTCTTTTATTTTAATGGTCGGCGGAGAACCGTGATTTGCTCCAAATCTAGACAAACAAACACGAAAAAGGCTTTCAATCTCCATCCTCCCGTTAATACCGCCACGTGTTCCTCTCCATCTGTCTCTCTTCTCTCTCCAAAAATTCTCAAACTCAGTGAGTGTGAGGACTCGAATTACTCCAATCGATCGAAACAGAGAGAGAGAGAGAGAGAGAGAGAGAGAGAGAGGCCATGTTTTGATTTTGTCTCTCCTCTCTGGGGGCGAATCTGAGAATGTTATTAAGACCGAAGATGATGATAAGCTCCTGGCTTGGCAAAGATGCGAAGAAGATTCTCAAACGCAAAGACAGTGACGCCGGTGAAAAAGGTACTTACTTTCGATTTCACTCACTCAATTCAATTTAGGGTTTTTCATTGAGCTGATTTTGAGATTTGTCGATTCTTCAGGGAAAGCACTGGAGGAGTTGCGAGCATCGTTGTTCAACAGATTCCGTTCGCCGGAGACTCCAAAGAGACAGCAGCAACAGCAACAGTCGCAGCACCGTATCTGTGGTCCAACTCTTGCTCTCACTTTCAACTTCTTCGTTGCTATTAGCATTATCTTCATGAACAAATGGGTAAATAATAATAAACCTTCACTTCTTCTATCACTTTTAGTTAAGTTTCATCCAAGTAATTAGTAAAGTTTTTTTTTTTTTTTTTTAATTCGGGGCAGGTGCTTAAGAACATAGGGTTTGAGTTCCCAGTGTTCCTCACATTCATTCACTACATTGTGGCTTATCTACTAATGGCTCTTCTCAAATCATTCTCTCTTCTCCCCGCTCCTCCACCTCCTTCTTCCTCCAAGTCATCGTCTCTTTCCCTCTACACTCTCGGCATTGTTATGTCACTCTCTACTGGTCTCGCTAATGTTAGCCTCAAGTACAACAGGTTTTGTCTTGTGACTCTTTTACATTTATATAAGCTCGGTAAAAGCCTATCATCACATTTTCTCACCGCTGTGGTTTTATTTCTCAGTGTTGGATTCTACCAGATGGCGAAAATCGCAGTCACGCCTTCAATTGTGTTTGCAGAGTTCTTGTGGTATAGAAAGAGAGTTTCTTTCACGAAGGTACCTGAGATTTTTCTCTCTCTAAATTAGTTACACATATTGCTAGGGGTGCAATTACAAAAAAGGTTAAGGAATGTGAAATTTAATTAATTGGCTTGTGCAAAATTTAATTAATCATCACTTGTGCAAAATTTAATTAACTGGCTTTGCATTGATCCATTAGGACTAGAGTTTATAGTATTAAGGACGAAAGAGAGAGAGAGAGTAGCTAACTTTTGTGGCTGATTTTTTTGTGCAGGTGGTTGCACTTACAGTTGTATCTGTAGGAGTTGCGGTTGCGACTGTAACAGATTTACAGTTCAGTCTGTTTGGTGCTTGTGTGGCTTTAGCATGGATCATACCTAGCGCTACCAACAAAATCTTATGGTCAAACATGCAACAACGAGAGAACTGGACCGCGTTAGCGTATGTCTGAACCAAAAATCATTTTCTTATATTTTTTTTATTTTTTTCATTCCTCATCTTGTATCAATAAACATCTCTCTTCATAAAATGAACAGGTTGATGTGGAAGACAACACCAATCACTCTCTTGTTTCTTGTATCAATGATTCCCTTTTTGGATCCACCAGGCGCCCTGTCCTTCGACTGGAGCCTTCCCAACACATCCGCCATTTTTGTTTCAGCGTTTCTCGGGTTCTTTCTTCAGTGGTCAGGAGCTTTAGCTCTCGGGTGAGTTTTAACTTTTTTTTCATGTAATATTATTAGTGTGGTCGGTAGGCAAGACTTATATAGGTTGTCCATTGTCGGCAGAGCGACTTCTGCGATCACACACGTTGTGCTAGGACAGTTCAAGACCTGTGTCCTCCTCCTTGGGAACTTCTACATCTTCGGGTCGAATAGTGGTGTGGTTAGCGTTTGCGGTGCTGTTGTGGCGATTATAGGGACGTCGTTGTATACTTATCTTAACACGAGAGGTCAGTCTCTTAAGGCTTCGTCTTCTTCTTCTTCTTTGGACAAGAAGTCAAGATTCAGTGAGCTTAAGGATGATGAGAAGAAACTTGAACCTTACGGCTCTGACGCGGTTTAGCATTAGTCCTTTAACATTTCTTTTCTAGTATAGTTTTAATTGATTTTTTTCCACGTTCACTACTTATTTAGATTCCAACTTTTTTGGTCTCCTTGTTTTCTTTTGGTAGCAAGTGTTTCAATTAAAAGGTTCTGTTTTCCTTTTGTTAATTTTTGGAGATGTATATGTGCTGTACTCTGAAATTTTAATAATTTTTCAGACAGAGAATTTATCATCCCACTTTTGTAAGTTTATAACCGTGTAAGTTTTTTTAAGTTCAAAAAACAAACAGAGGAAGTTTTCTTGTCTAGCAAAATAAAGAATCCAAATAAACTTTATATGGCAGCTGAGTATAACAATTATATACTAACTTATTATCTTTATATTACTAAAATATAATCACATATTTTATAGTTTAAACTTTAAATTAGCGTTTTTTCGAATTCAACAAAGTGTAAACTATTTGTTGGGGCATATTTAATTGATTTGTATTAAAATAACAAATTTAAAGTTGTCTAAAAAAAATTAAAATATCATTTAAAATTTGATAAACTATTTTAAAATCTAATATTATTTAAAATATTCTAAGTTGTAAATTATTAAAATTTTAAAGTGATTTAAAAATGTATTGATGAAGTTTTTAGTTTAAACATAAAAACTCATATATCATTGTTTTCTAAAATGCATTAACATAATTCATACCAAACTTTTCGTTTCATTCAAAATCATCTTAAAACTCATTAAAAATCAATTTTCGAATTCTATGCTAAATATATCTCCTTAATGTTTTTTGCATGGCTGCTTAAATTGGTATGAATACATTAGCAAATGAAATTTTCAGTATGCATAGCTAACGGTGCGTTGGGTTAGTGGTTTAGTAATTGGAATAGGTTCTATTGCACTTTTAATTAGTTCGATTTCCGTTGGAAAGAATGCTTTACGCCATGTTATTGGTATTAGCACCAGTTGGTCCCGGACCTGAAAAGATTATTTGGGTCGAAGGTACAGACACCTCCTAATTTACTTTAAAAAAAAAAACTTTCAGTATGCATAAAAACTGAAAATACTGTTATAAAATAACTTACAATTTTATAGTATCGAAAAATTTAAATAAGAGTGAAATTTTATACCCGCAGAAATAAAAGAACACTGATATAAGTATAATAACGAGAGAGAGAGTAAGTTATATGAGGAAGAAGAGAATGGTGTAAAAGTGCGCATTACAATCGATCGAAACAATCGTTTATATAGAAGTAAAAAGAGAAAGTTACTGTGTGTGCATAGTGGCAGTGGGCTCCACATAATTTACTTCACACGATCATTTTCAATGATCGGTGCTTCCTTTGTTGACATTCCATTTTTCACGTTTATAACACTCCCCCTTGGAGACCAGTGTCACTATCTCTTCTTGCTTAACGTTTTTGTTGCCTCGTTAAAAACCTTTCCAGGAAAACCCAATGGAAAAAACCATAGTAAGGTAAAAAGAGTACAACCACGTAAGCTCCCCCTCGGATGAGCAGTCATAGATCATTCCGATGACGCATTCCAATGTTATGAACATGTTTTCTGAATACCGAGGTAGGAAGTGATTTAGTGAAGAGGTCAGCTGCATTGTCGCTTGATCGAACATATCTTACTTCAATCTCTTTCTTCTTCTCGAGCTCTTGAGTGTATGAGAAGAACTTCGGATGAATATGCTTCGTTCTATCGCTTTTGATATATCCTTCCTTTGTTTGAGCAACACATGCCGCATTATCTTCATATAGAATAGTTGGCTCCGTATTTTCGTCAATTCCACTGCTTGAACAGATATGTCGGCTTATTGATCTTAGCCATACACATTCTCGACTTGCTTCATGGAGTGCGATGATCTCAGCATGATTTGAAGAAGTAGCCACGAGTGTCTGCTTTTGAGAACGCCAAGATATGGCAGTGCCTCCAATAGTAAAAACGTATCCCGTTTGTGATCTAGCTTTGTGTGGATCTGACAAATAACCTGCATCTGCAAAACCAATCATTTGACCCTTTGAATTTTTAGGGTAAAATAGACCTAAATCAATGGTCCCTTGAAGATAACGAAAGACATGTTTAATTCCATTCCAATGTCTTCGTGTGGGGGATGAACTGAATCTTGCTAAAAGATTGATGGCAAAAGATATATCTGGTCGAGTACAATTTGCAAGATACATAAGAGCTCCAATTGCACTTAGATATGGAACTTCGGGACCAAGTATTTCTTCATTTTCTTCGGATGGTCGGAATGGATCATTTTCAACATTAAGTGATCTAACTACCATCGGGGTGCTAAGAGGAGTTGCTTTATCCATGTTAAAGCGTTTCAATACTCTTTTGGTATATGTAGATTGATGTAGAAATATACCCTTTTGAGAATGCTCAATCTGTAAGCCTAGACAATATTTTGTCTGTCCGAGATCTTTCATCTCAAATTCTCCTTTTAAATAATCTGATGCCTTTTGTATTTCTTCTTGAGTTCCGATAATATTAAGATCATCAACGTACACCGCGATTATCACAAATCCGGTTGTAGTTTTCTTTATGAAAACACAAGGACATATAGGATCATTTGTGTATCCTTCTTTTGTTAAATGCTCACTTAGACGATTGTACCACATACGTCCTGATTGCTTTAAGCCATATAATGATCTTTGCAATTTTATTGCACATAACTCTTTAGGTTTGGAACTTAAGATTTCTGGAATTTTAAATCCATCTGGGATTCTCATGTAGATATCAGTATCTAATGATCCATATAAATATGCCGTAACCACATCCATGAGACGCATCTCGAGATTTTTATCAGCTGCTAGACTCATCAGGAATCTAAAAGTGATTGCATCCATAACAGGAGAATATGTTTCCTCATAATCAATTCCAGGCCTTTGAGAAAAACCTTGGGCTACGAGACGAGCTTTGTATCTTGTAATCTCATTTTTTTCATTTCGTTTTCGGACGAACACCCATTTGTATCCAACAGGTTTCACATCTTTGGGTGTGAGCACAATAGGTCCGAATACGTTTCGTTTGTTAAGGGAATCTAATTCGACTTGAATTGCATCTTTCCATTTCATCCAGTCATGTCTCTTTTGACATTCATATACAGATTTTGGTTCTGGATCTTCGTTTTCTTCATTTATTTCTTGTGCTAAGAGATATGAGAAAACATCATCAATGTCATCCATCTTATTTCGTTTCCATATCTTTCCATTATGGATGTAATTGATAGAAATCTCGTAATTTCCTTCAGATTCAATATGTTCTCTATTGTCGTTAGATTCACAATTTTCTTCTTCCAAAATATTTTCTGTTATTTTGGGAGTATCATGCTTTTCACCTTCCTTACGTTTCCTAGGAACTTTATCTTTCGAACCAATAGGTCTACCGCGTTTCAAACGTGTTCCTGATTCACGTGTATCAACTGCCGCTCCATATTTTTGTGGTATTTCAATACGAGCAGGAGTATTTGCAGCTGGTATGTGTGATTTAGTTACCATTTTGGTATCAGCAAATGCATCGGGTAATTGACTTGCTATATTTTGTAACTGCATGATACGTCGAACTTCTAGTTCTGATTGTTTCGTAGGAGGATCAAGGTGTAATAAAGATGGCACATTCCATTTGATTTCCTTTCCTACTTGATTATTGTCTCCCCCTAGGGTTGGGAACTCTTTCTCATTGAAATGACAATCGGCAAATCGTGCCGTAAACACATCACCAGTTTGTGGTTCTAGATATCTTATTATTGATGGAGAATCATAACCAATATATATTCCTAACCGTCTTTGTGGTCCCATCTTTGTACGTTGCGGTGGTGCTATTGGGATATAAACTGCACAACCAAAGACTTTTAGATGAGAAATATTTGGTTCTCTACCAAACGCTAACTGTAATGGGGAATATCTATGGTACGCACTGGGTCTTATCCGAATGAGTGCTTCTGCATGCAGAATGGCATGTCCCCATACAGAGGTTGGAAGTTTTGATCTCATGATCAATGGCCTTGCAATTAATTGCAATCGTTTAATTAGTGATTCTGCCAAACCGTTTTGTGTATGAACATGAGCAACTGAGTGCTCTACTTCAATCCCTGATACCATACAGTAATCATTAAATGCTTGGGATGTGAATTCACCAGCATTATCTAATCTAACTCTTTTAATTGGATGATCAGAGAACTGAGCTCTTAATTTGATTATTTGAGTTAAAAATCTCGCAAATGCCATATTTCGAGATGATAATAGGCAAACATGTGACCATCTACTCGACGCATCGATTAATACCATAAAGTAGTAGAATGGTCCACATGGTGGATGTATTGGTCCACAAATGTCACCTTGGATTCTTTCTAAGAATTTTGGTGATTCTTTATCAATTTTGGTTGGTGATGGTCTTATGATTAATTTCCCAAGAGCACATGCAGCACATGTCATTTTATTACTTTGATATAGATCTTGGGTTTTCATTGAATGACCATGTGAACTTTCAATGACTTTTCGCATCATTGTAGTGCCTGGATGACCAAGACGGTCATGCCATAATGTAATATCTTCTGGATTTCTTTTGACCACAAGGTTTGATTCTATCGCATTAATATAAGTCTGATGTAATCCAGAAGGAAGTTTTGGAAACTTTTCCAGTACAAGATTTTTGCCTGATTTTTCAGAAGTTATATACATATACTTCTTTCCATTCTCAGTTGCAGACTGAGTTTCATATCCTTGAAGGTATATATCTTTGAAACTCAACAAATTTCTCTTTGAATTTGGAGAATACAAGGCATTGTTTATGGAAAACTTTGTTCCA
>NW_026617376.1:0-17618 GCF_000801105.2 Raphanus sativus | reverse complement strand
TTGGTGGTATTAAATTCAATTTTAATAATATTACACATTATGTAATATAGAGGTAAATAGAATATGTACATATATTTGTACATAATATGTTATGTTGAACCCGAGAACAATTTTAAACAATAATCGTATGCAATTTTGCACTAACTTAAATAAAGAAAAGATGGAGTTGCTAATCGTATGATTATGAACATGAATATATTTCAAATCTTTTAATTAGCGTTGGACCATTTATTTCCTAAACCAACAAAATAAAAGAAAGAGTCCCAGTCTATTAATTCATGTGGATATCATATACCTATACAAGAGAGTGTGCATTTAATTTAAAATCTTACAAAATAATAGTTAGGTCCATTACAATGTTTCTGTTTTAATAAGATAGATGTCGTTTCTCCGGCTAATCTTTGTTTTCGACCGATGCCCTTCAGGGATGAATTTAAACATTTATAATTTTATTTTTTTTAAAATGAGCTACTAAAATGAGGCCTAACGCATTTAACAAATTCTCCCGATAGAAGTTGAATAAAACCACGGAAAATGGTAGTGCAATTGTAATGGACAGGCTGTAATGGCGTCGCTATAGAGAGTTGAGACAATAAGTCACTTATCTTAAGTCGGAAAGTTGACTAATAAGCCAGTATTGATAGAATCATTATTTCTTTGAAACTTCCTTAATTTACGGATAGCGCCTTTTATTTTACTAAGGTGCAAACAGTGCCTGACTGTTTATTTACTTGAGATTCGATGAAATCATCATATGCATGATTCTTCTTAAGGTTGTTGTAAGAATATTCTCAAGATCCGAAGTTATCCTTAACAAATATAAATAACCATTTACATTTTTAGACTAATAAATCTCTGATATGTTATTTTTTGCTTAGCATTTATTATTTTGATATGCTACTTGTCAAATTGTAGAAAAGGTAATGTATAATTTACCTATAGCATATACAATTGTTAATTTAACAAAAATAAATAAATAAAGTTAATACAGGTATGATTTTATATCTATATACACAGATCCGGCCATAAAAGAAAACAAATCCATTATTTTTTTTTCATAATAAGAAAAATAATAAAGGGTTAAGGGTGAAATTCCCAATATTCCCGGGTTCGAATCCCCGCAGCTGCAAACACCTTTAAGTGACCACACGGATATGAGTTCATTGCTTAGGACTCATTTGAATACCCGGGAGAGGATCTATCCGTGGATTGCATCTCCCGCCCAGAGGTTAGGCTTGGTTCCATTAGTGACCCGGGTTTAACCCTTTTGGTTTACAAAAAAAAAAAATAATAAACCGGACCGAACCGGTGATGAGATACTGTCTTAATTTCGCATTCATGAGAGAGGTGTACACGAGGATGATACAAAAGATATTAAATATTGTGACGTGGTGTGAAGTTAAAAGACTTAAAGATAAATAAAGATAAGTCTGGGGGTTTAATTGTAAAAGTTGAGTTTAACCGGAAGAATAAAGAAGAGATCAAATGAAAACGTAAAAAGAGAAAAGGAGAACGTCACTTAGATATAGAAAAGAAAAACGTGTCACAGAGTGGCGAATCACGCGACGAGTTTCGACCCCTTGCCTTGCCTCTTCTTCTTCATGTGTGTTTACCCTTCAGTTTTAAAACCTCTCTCTCTCCTTTACCAATACCATCTCTATTTATTCTCTCTCTCTTCTTTAAGGTTTGATCAGAGAGACTCTGAGGAGAGAATTATTAGAGAAGAGTTTGGTTTGGTTTGGTTTGTTCTTTGGTTATTTCGAGGAGTGATATACCGTTATGAATGACTTTACATAAATTCTTGTGATTTTACTCTTTTATTTTTTTCTGGGTTTCTTTTGACCTCTTTTGTTTTTTAATTTTCTCAAAAGCTTTGATTATTCTTCCGTCTTCTAAAGAAGAAGGATGAAGAACGAGGAACAGTCAAGATCTCTGTTTGGAATCTCTCTGTCTGATCGACCAACATGGCAACAGTTTCTCATCTGCACTTCTGGTTTCTTCTTTGGTTACCTCGTCAACGGAGTTTGCGAGGTTCTTTTCATTTATTCATTTATCTCTTTTTATTTTTATTTTTAGTTTTTATTCATTTCGTGGATCCCGAATTATAATAGATAACGTTAAATCATTTTTGTTTGTTTATCACTATCTCCTAATTATGTGCATTAAGAAAATCATTTGCATGCTTAATTGTTTTTTTTGCTTAAACATGCTTAAGTGTTTGATTTTTCATTGCATGACCAACTAAACTCTCTCCAAAACAAACGCAAAAGCTTTTTGATTTCTATATTTCAGAATTCAAATTATAAAATATCATCTTGTGAGGTCACACGAAAAAACAGTTGTGATTTTGTTAAAAACAGATTTTGGAGAATTAATTGGATCTATATTTGTGATTATTGACTTGATTTTTTCTGATATTTGTGTAATTTTTTATATTCACAGGAATATGTTTATAATCGCCTGCAATTTAGGTAAAGTCAACTTTAAATTTCTCCTAATATTTTGATTTTAACAATTAAAAATGATAATAATGGGATTTATTTTCTCTTTTTGTTTTTTTGTGTAGCTTTGGTTGGTACTTCACGTTTATACAAGGATTTGTCTACTTGTTCCTGATCTACCTTCAGGGGTTCACCACAAAGCATATTGTGAATCCTATGAGAACATATGTCAAACTATCTGCTGTTCTCATGGGATCACATGGTTTAACCAAAGGCTCTTTGGCTTATCTCAATTATCCTGCTCAAATCATGTTCAAATCCACTAAGGTACTTCCACTGTTCCCACTTTTTGTACAAATCTCATTATGTTTAAAGTAGGCTAGTGTTCAGAGAATTGTTCAAATGGGGTTTCAGGTGTTGCCTGTGATGATAATGGGAGCTTTCATACCCGGTCTGAGGAGAAAATACCCGGTCCACGAATACATTTCAGCCTTCTTGCTGGTTCTTGGTTTGATACTATTCACATTAGCAGACGCACAAATGTCTCCAAACTTCAGTATGATTGGGATTTTGATGATTACTGGTGCATTGATCATGGATGCTTTCTTGGGTAATCTTCAAGAAGCCATTTTCACAATGAACCCCGAGACAACTCAGGCAAGAAAACACACAAAAACCCGGTTCCTTCCGGTTATGTTTAACCGTTCTGTTTTGCTTCGTGTCTGAGATTCTTGTAAGTATGAAATGTTGCAGATGGAGATGCTTTTCTGCTCAACGGTTGTTGGACTACCGTTCTTGTTCGTTCCCATGGTTTTGACCGGAGAGCTTTTCCGTGCTTGGACTGCGTGCTGGCAAGTAAGTCCAATCCTCTGTTTTGCCTTGGATTTGAAAGTTCTTGGTTTAGGTTCTGACTCGGTACATGGTTCAACTCAGAGTCAGCTTCTTCGGTTTAAACTCTATTAAAAAAAAGTCAAAGTTTGTCGGATTCGAAATGAAATCATTGACCGACGACGTGCCTAAATCTACCAACCTTTTCTAAAAAGCCAACTTGTCTTTCACAATAATAATGAAAGTCATATACATTGAGATTGAGTCTATAAGTAAAAGTACCAACGTGTAATATATTTAACAGTCTAACGGTTTAATCATTCCTTAGTTGATTGATTATTTAAAAACTCAACTACTTCTTTTTTTTTTTGGGCAAACTCAACTATTGTTTTTTTTTATTGGCAGCATCCGTATGTGTACGGTGTGCTTGTATTCGAAGCTATGGCCACATTCATCGGTCAAGTCTCGGTTCTATCCCTCATTGCCCTATTTGGAGCCGCTACAACCGCCTTGGTGAATCTCTAATCTTTTGTACTAACGGTTTTAATATTTTAACTGAATATATGCGTTTTTAAGTTGACAACATTTTAAAACGTTTTGTGTGCGTTTAGATAACAACGGCTAGGAAAGGAGTTACGTTGTTGCTGTCATATTTGATATTCACCAAGCCATTGACCGAGCAGCACGGGTCGGGATTGCTGTTGATAGCAATGGGAATAGTGTTGAAGATGGTTCCGATGGATAGTAAACCTCCTAGCAAGATTCCGGCGAGACAAGCGGTTAGGAACGGTGGAGGTGAGGGTGATAGAGACGAGGATGAAGAGAGGAAGTCATTGGTTTAATAATTTTGCTATGTATCTATCTATATATATATACATTTTATTTCAGAAGTTTTAAAGGATTTATAGACAGAAGAAAGAAACACAAAGATGGCGATGAAGGCAAATAGAATAATAAAAAATGTTTTATTTTGCCAGAAATTAAGTATTTAATTATGATCTTACAATGTAAACTCTATAAATTAATGTTCAATAATAAATTAATAAATACGGTAAAAGAAACTAAAACTATATTTTAGAAAGAGATAAAGATCACTGAAAAACTGGTTCTAACTAAGATTCTCCAACTTCTTTATTTGATCTACTAATAACAAAATGATCAACGATTTTTACAGTGTTGATAGGATCTTGTTGCAATGTTGTTGCACACCATTTGCTAGGAAACCTTCTGTGATGATTCATCTTCACCGTCGATCTTGGCTCTGAATCCCAGTCTTTGTCTAGCTTCCATTCCTTTGGCACCTGAACTCATTAAAGCACATACACACTCCTCTAGTAAAAGACCAATCACCAAAACAAAGAACAACATGTCATTTTAAACTCACCTTATCAACTCCGAGAGTGAAGACTTCAAGGTCTCCATCAGGTTTGATATGGAAACGGGTGAATGATTTGTAATTAGCAATCCGGAGAGAAGAGAAAGCTTCATCGAAGTGTATGTGAAGCCAGTTGATGCAGATGTACAAGTAACTCCCAAAGACCAAAGACACAACCGGAGTTGAGAAGACCCAAAAGTAGAGGAAGACAGAAGCATAATATATAGCTGCTCCACTTCGAGATAGCGACTCCATTCCTTCCCGGCAAATATTTGTCCGTGTAACCGCCATCACCTAAACGTTAAACACGTTTAATTAATTAGTTTGGTCCTAAAACAAAAGGCTAAGTTGACAAAAATACATTACCTCAGGAATATCAAAAGCTGACATAAGATATTTGATGCAAGCTGGATAGAATCCGAAGGTCCACTGTTCGATACGGACTCGAAGGCCAGTGGGGTCAGGAAAGTGTTCGTTTTCCACTGATTTGTACCATTGATACAATGTATGATACCCTGTAATAACATTGTGTTATATATATACCATTAGTGTCAATGATATTTTAACGAGGAAAAAGACAAAAACAACATTCGTAACTGACCGGACGTAGCGAGGAGCTTATGCTGGATACAGGTTTCTATGCCGAGTTCCAGCAGCAGCATAAGAATCAAAGCAGCGGTAAGGTGTGCAGCGACATGAAGAACTCCGATTAACATCCGTCTCTTCCGAGATATTTTTGAGGGAACAAACATAATTGCAGATACTAGCAACATGACAACACCGGTGAAAGACACATATGACTGCTCTGTTATGTGCACAAAGGCGCTCCAAACTGTGCCTAAGAAACTCCCCAGGTGGCCAGAAAATGAATCATCTCGTAAGATGTGGCCTAGCTTACACTGAAACCAACAAGGAATAAAGATCAATACCATTCTCATGAGTGTATGTGAGTACAAGGTGGGATCTAGGCAGAACCAGGTGAAACATTGGTATTGACCCCAATTTTTATATAGCAATATGCTCCCAAATTATGAAAAAGTAATTTTTAAAAATAATTTTTAAAGAGCTCCGAAATTTCAGATCCGGCCCTACATCAATATATACAGACGCAATTAAGTAAGTAAAACCTCACCTGAGGGAACAAGGAAAAGACCAAGACAAAGTATATGATGCCACCAATGAAATCAAATTGCCAGTTCTTTTTCCTGAACTTCAAAATATTCCCCAAAGCAATCTGCAAGGAACATCAAACAAATATAAAGTTTTAGAATGCAAAGAAAAATAGGCAAATCATATAAGAGACCAAAGAAACAAGAAGAAGAAAAAATGAATTACCCTGCTTGAATCTTTAAAAGAAGGGTAAGCAGATTTACATCCATAGGAAGAACCATAAAAATTAGAAAAGTTGCTAAAGACATGGGTGGGATGCAAAAAAGCCCCACCACAACCATTAACAAGGAGATGTTGGACATGAGCAGCAGGATCAGGTCCATCCGATTGAGTAGTACAAGAGTGACGCATATAATGATGCAAATCTCCTGCCATTCTAAGTTTGCACCTGCCTTTCAAAAAGTCGCATATCAGGTGTCTCATGTTCTTTCCTGTATCATCTTTCCAGTACCAATCAAGAAGCCAGTTCGGCTCATGTGTGATAATGATCACCGCATCATCCTCCCCAACCTAAATAAAAAAAAGATTTTTAAAAAATACAAACAGGAGATAATAACTCAAAGATGATGCTGAATCTACCTTCTCCTTGACTAACTCAGAAAAGAAATTGAACTGGTAGACATCAATATCACCATGAAGGGCGAGATCCAAACCAAAGACCCACCACCCTTTAGGTAGCTGTAGTGCAAAATAGCTTTTCTTTTGGGGCATTAACCAGCCACCAAGCCAACTTTTATGGCATATATACCTCATGAAAGTATTGAGTCCATCGAACCAGTCTAAAATTATTTAAAAAAAAATAAAGTTACATGAGAGTGTTATTAGAGAGAGACAAAATAATATTGAGAGACGGAAACCAAACCCACCATGGTTTCCAGGGATAAGAAAACATTGAGGACCATCATAATGCTTCAGGTCAGAAACCCCTTCAGGCAACTCAGGCTTCTCGACAGAAATCGAGTCGTTTTTATACCAATGGGGAGGTTGCAGCGCATACTCAAAAGGACAGAACAGACGTTTTTCATATGTAAACGCTGATGGATTGGGGTATCTGCGATGTATCAAAGAAAGACATTCATTTGGTTACATCAAAACATGACAAAAAAAAAAAAAACAGAGAGTATGGAACTTACGCAAGATCTCCCCCAATAAGCAACACGTTACCCCTTTGCAGAGAAACATATTTATCATCCAGGGGGACTTCGATAAAAGGCTGAGCTAGAAGTTTTGCAACAGAGTATGATGAGTTCCCACCGTCACCAGTATCCGCCATGAAGTCAAACCAGAAATCATTCTCATGATCAGTGAAATGATCATATAATAGTTCCTTTCTCTCGTCTCCATCACAATTTTTGGTCATTGCAGCCTACATATTTATAAATAATGTTAAAAAAATGGAATACAATAAAAAGATAAAAGAGTATCTGATCATAACGTATCATTAGAAAGATATGTCTACCTGCATCATCCGCATGTCAAAGCGACCAAGAAACACAGTCACGGATACGAGGAGGTCAAACACAGTTTTAAACAAATCAGCTGACGTTCTGAAATAAATAAATAAACAGATCAGACAGTGCTAGAGATCCTACTTCATATCCGCAATGCGTTAAACAAAACATGGACGTACCCTGAATACCAAGGAACCATATCTAAGAAATTAGGTTTCATTTGCTGCTTCTTCAGCTTCTCATAATTGTCGACAGACACAGGGTGTGCCAGTGCCCACCTAACCGTATTGCAAAAATTGACATAAGACCATTAAACATTGTGAAATATGTTGTTGATATTGTTAGTAGCAATATTATCACTTACCCTGTTGATCTCTCCACTACATAATTGGCAATATAAAGACCAATAAACGTTGCCCACAACGAGTATATAGGAGAAATCTCATCAGATGTTACAGGACAAGACCCATTGCATGCTAGCTGCGACTGAAAAAAAAAAGATAGGATTACAACATACACAACCAAGTTATAGAATAATAACTATAAAAAAATCCAGACCTCCCCATAAATGACCCATTTGGACAAGAGTGGATAATCACTAGCAGATCCAACAGGAGCAAACCATGATGAGCAGACTTGGTCTTTAAGCTCATCGATCTGAACGAGTTTAGTGAGCCAAGTACTGTTGCTAGAACGCCTTCTTTCGAGTGGCGTTTGCCTCAGAATAGCACGGTTACCACAATGGCTGTAGAAAATACAGCACGCTATGCTTAGAACCTGCATACAATTTTGAATTTTTTTTTCCTTCAAAAATAATGTTTTCAAGCAAGTGATTTTTTTTTTATTGTTACAAGGTTTGGAGATAGTGTAGTTACAGCACAGTTTTGAAGAATGGTTAAGATCGCGGGGCGTCTTTTAGCCACACGAGAGACAAGACCGAGATGCCAAAACCCAATGAAAACGACGTGGAAGACAAAAAGGAATACTACGGATGACGTGTAAATCGTTAGAAACAGGGACAGGTTCATCCTCAAATCCAACCCCATTGATTGAAAACTTGGGAGATGGTACAAAGCCGCTACTAAAATCCAAGCAACATGCCTACATAACATTACAAAAGAATTTAAAAAAAAAATCATAGCTTTTACCAAAAAAATAAAAATAAATTCATATACAGTTTAGGGAAGAAGGGATAAGTTCTCACCAACGGCTGAAGGTTGAGTAGCTTGGTTGTATAGTCTTGCCTAAGAAGGGAGATGAGAAGAAATAGAAAAAACCAAGAAGGCAAGCATACATGGACCACCATTTGAAATTGTTGTCAAGCTTTTCGACGAGGGTGTGCATGTTATCCGAGGAAATAAAGAATAGGCAACCCATGATGATAGCAATCATAGCATGGCGTGAATGCTCGTGTGGATAAGGGTAAGTGTGCGTTAGCATCGTTCTGACCCTCTCCATTTTTAGTTTATTTAGGAAACGAGCAGAGTGCTTATCAGAGCCCATAGCTTGATGATGCTCCTTAGAACTCTTGACAAAGGCTCCAAATCTTGAGAGAAGTAAGGAATGGTTAGCGTAATAACTTCAACAGAGAGAATCTTGTAACTAAGGCAATGAATGGGATCAAAAACAATATATATATAACGTTACAGCATAAAACTATACCTTCAATAGGAATCACGCGAACGCTGGCTCATCGATCAAACTGTAACCCTCGACGACGTACATTCTCTTATTAGGATCGGATTTAGAGAAAGAGCATCGTTGATATTGTTGTGGTGAATCAAGCTTTCATTTGTGTTTCCAAAAAAAAGTTCATTTAAAAAAAATTTAAATTAATTTGTGGTTGCCTGAAAAGGTACCAATTTTCACGGAGAGAGATGAGGTAATCTCGACTGATTCTCTCAGTCACCATTTTTTCTGAATTTTTAATATAAGAAAATTTTGATATATACTTAAAAATAAATAAATAAACTAGATTTTGACCCGCGCTTTCAAAGCGCGGGTTTATGTTTGGTGAAAATTTTATATAATCACATTTATATAATCCGTCTTGTATATGTATTTATATAATCCGTCTCATATATGTATTTTATATCGAGATTTATGTTCGGTAAAACTATATTATACATGTATTTTTAGGTTTTTAATTTTGAATTAGATATTTTAAATATAAATCAATATAACAGTTTTATAGTTTTGATCGGAGACCTGCGGTTGAACGGATTACCGGTTGATCAAAGATAAATTCAGTTCGGGTTTGAAAAAAAAAAATTAAAAATCCAATAAAAACTACTAAAATCGAAATCCAGTTACCGGTTGAACCACTGGTTGAACCAATAAACAATTTTTATTTTTTATAAATAATTTTTGTTAGATAGTTGGGATTATATTTAGGAAAAAGCGGTTTAAAACCAAACCATTAAATAGTTTGAGAAAAAACGATGCAGTTTCAAACATGTCCGGTTAGAAAAATATTAAAATGATGCAGTATCAAACACGGAATAATCACATACCAAAATTGAATTAGGAAACCGGTGGTTAATGACAAACCAAAAACAATTAAAAAAGAAACCAATGCAAAATGTCCAAAATGTCATTAATAAATACAAAAGAAAACTTCTTTAATAGGGGTAAACATAGTAAAAATCCAAATGTGCTTGTACTTTAATAGTATAGATAAATAAATAGAAGAAAGGAATCTCCCTGCTCCACCACCAACTTTAGATTTCAGAATCTTTTATTCCGAGTTCTTTACAATCTAAACCGTCGCAAACCTGCTTGTTTAGAGATTTGGGGTATTATCAGATATCAGCTGATATAATGGGCTTTTAATATCACATCAAGGCCCAAAACAAAAGAGCAAATCCACAAGAAACCCAGGTTCGATATCCAAAACAGCATTCTCCCGTCTCTAATTCCACATGTACAGACCAGTGAAGTGAAGTGAAGTGTATAAATAAAGGAAGACCTAGAAAATGCCAGTTTTACATTAGCAGCGGGAAACTCCAAAAAAATTCGAAAATGTCCTCTGATGACAACCGTCTCCTCTCCCTCATCAAATCCTCCTCCGATGATAATATCTTCACCTCCTTCTCCGATTAAATCCGCCCATTCACCTCCCCACAACCATCCTCCCGTAAACAAGACCGACTCCGATCCCTCGCCAAGCAATTCCTCCCGTTCCTCAACAAATCAATCTCCCTCTTCCCCAAACGCCTCTCCTCCTCCTCCGCCAATCCCGAAGAAGAAAAAGCTCGCGAATCGGCCGTGGATCTGTTCCGCGCGTACGAGCTCTGCCTGGATTGCTTGGAGTCCTTCTCCGCTCAGTTAGCCTGCAAGCCTCACACGTAGGGATGTCAATTGGGCTGTCCGGACGGAAGTGGATATATTCAGATGGACTTTTTTTTTTGGGCGTTTTTGGTTTTGATGTCCAAATAGGTCCATGTCCAAATAGTCTATGTCCAAATAGGACCATGTCCAAATAGTCCATGTCCAAATAGGACCATGTCCAGTTGGACTGTCCATAGAGTCCAGTTCGCCCACTTGATGTAAAAAAGTATACAGATTCTAAATTTTATATATAACAATGAAAAAGGGTACTTAGATTAAAACTCCATGTTTTACAAAAGGGTACTTAAATTTAAACTCTATGTTTTACAAAAGACTGAAAAAAATACTTAGATTTAAACTCCATGTTTTACAAAAGGGTACTTAAAGTTATTTAAACTTCATTCTCTTCTTCCTTCTACCTTCTTCACCTTCCTTCTCTTATTCTTCTTCTCCTTCTCCTTCTTCTTCTTCAGAATCACCTAACATGAGAGGTAAGAGACATATCAACAGCAACCAAGTTAAAAAGAGGTAATCAGGTAAGAGACATATCAACACTTCCTAAAGAGGGATAAAATCAGAACACTTACTCGACACTTCAAACCCACGCAGCCAGTTTCTTGTACAAATGAGAGCTTGTACATTTAATGGAAGAAGACGGCTCCTATACTTGTTAAGAACCCGGCTTCATTCTCATCAGCACTCAAATAATCATCATCATTCAGGTTCAAAGTGTCATCATCCATCTGAACAAAAGAGATTAACAACGCTCATTAGTAATGAATAACAAAATCAGCATCAATACTAAGACTTGAACAAACTGAAAAAGAGTACGAATCAATTCACATAAAGTTCAACAAATCATAAAGTTAGGCTATGTGTAAGTTGCATCATTTCACATAAAGTTCAGCGAATCATAAAGTTCTACAGATCACATTTGAGAGAGATATGGTAAGCAAAGAAGATCAAAACCTCAACAAGCGAGCTGCTCTGGTGAATCAGTGATAGAGATGATGATGTCTAAACCCAACACCAAGATGAACAGCTAGACAGGAACAACAGTCTTCTTCCTGTAAACAACATTTCATTTCCACGATGTGTAAGAAGCAATAACAAGTTAAGCTATGTGTAAGAACTAAGAAGCAACATTTCATTTCCACAATGCTATAATATAGACGAGACAGAGAGCGAAGTCGCGAACCCACCACGAAGAGACAGAGAGCAAAGTCGCGAACCCACCACGAAGAGACAGAGAGCAAAGTCGCGAACCCACCACGAAGAGAGAGAGAGAGCTCGTCGGAGAAGAGAGAGAGAGCTCAATCGGAGAAGAGAGAGCTCGTCGGAGAAGAGAGAGCTCGTCAGAGGAGAGAGAGAGAGAGCTCGACGGAGATGGGTTTTCGTCAGAGAGATGGAAAGCTCGAGATCGAGAGAGATGGAGTCATGGAGAGCTTGAGATCGAGAGCTTGAGATCGAGAGATAAGAGTGACGGCCAAATGAAAAAAATGATTTTTTTCCAATTAAAAACCCTAAACATTTTAATGATTTGGATGGCCCATGTCCATCTGGTCTTGTCCATTGGTCTTTGGGCGTATTTGGGCGTTGTCCAGTTAGACAACAAAATATTTTGGACGAATTTGGGCATGTCCATATTAGTCCATATTAATTTGGACATGGACGTCCATGGACAGAGTGTCCAGTTGACATCCCTACTCACACGCTTCAGCTCCAGAGAGTGCGGATGGTGTACTCGCCTCACACGCTTCAGCTCCAGAGACGGAAATGTCCTGCGCTTCTGCTCATTTGTCTACTATTCATGATGCCTTTCTCCAATTTTGTGATGGTTGTCTCTTCCTTCAGAGGTAAGGTGATCATTATCCCTCTTACGCTAAGTTGTTGATTCATGCACTAGCCTTTTTTTCCCATTTTAATATGCAAATAGTTGGCAGGTAAGATGTCGCTTAAATCTTCAATGCACTTAGAAACTGGAAGCTATATTAATTCTTATGTGAAATGTTTGTATGTGGGTTGAATGCATTTCTCACCTCTCCTTTGGCCACTTCTTAGATGCACGTCTGAAAAGGGAGGTAGAGAAACTGACAACAACAAAGTTCTGTTAAAAGTGGCTATAGCTGCTTTCATTGTCTCGTTGAGAACCCAGCAAAAATTGGAGGTTTGGTTTTAATGTGCAATGCATTCAAATCTATGAGACGTATCTTGTTCAAGTTACAGAGCATGTCATCGTATATCTAATTTAGTGATCCAACATCTTCCTTTCCAGATCAGCGTCCATCTAGTTGAGAATGTAATTGCTAGTCCCTGGATTGGACCTAAAGAACTGAAGCATAAATTAGCGGCGCTATACAATGTTGGTGTCAATTTGTACAGAAATAAGGAGCTAAAGAAGGTGAAGTACATGCTTTTGACTTAAATATCTTCTATGCAAACAAGGATGATACTGGATAAAATTATGCTCATGCTTTATCTGTGTGGACTTATGCATCTACATGTATTCTTATTTTTTTCTTGCTACATTTTAATAGAATGTGTGTTCTACCTTGCAGGCTTGTGAGGCACTTAAACTGTGCTCGAAGGCATCATGGAGATGTGTTGAACTAGATTGTCAGCTATTTGTAAATCAATCTAGTTCATCTGATAATCACCAGTCGGAAGAGGCCATTATGAATTTTGTGGGCGAAACATGTAATAGGTCTGCATTCTACCTGCATGTACTCCGCCAATGTAGCAAATGCAAGATTAGACAGACTGTCGTGCATATTCTAGAAGATTGGCTTTCAGCTGAACATCTGATGAGAAGGCTACTAGGCCCTACGGCAATTGTAAAACAGTGGGCTAAGGTATATGTTTAATGACTTACTTTTCTGTATATATATATACAATATTCTGAACTTCAAGTATCTGAATGTGTTCTATCAACAGACGAATTTGGATGCTGTCGATTCTTGTACAACTTTGTACTCATTGCTATCACCTTCCAAGAAAAAGTCAAATCGTGCTATCGGAAAAATCCTAGAGCAGGTTGGAATCCTAATAATCTTTCAGCTATTGGTTGGGTAAAGTTTGCACTGGTCCTAAGCTACTATAAATCCCGTTTTTTTTCTTCTTCTTTTTTCTGATATCGATGGATTTGTTTACGTATCTGTAAAATTGGTGAAAGTGATACTGGTATACTTTTTAATTTGTATTTTCTCTTCTCTATAAATGCTTGCAGGAGCTTCTGGCCTATTGATGAAATGTTCCCTTTGAGCTCAAAACTAGGTCAGCAAACGCGAGTCGAAATAGCTGATATCCTTTTGAAGGATGTTTATGTCACAAAGGATATGCATATAGAGAGAGCAAGAATCTTAGTATGGAAAACAAAAATGACAATGGCATCTGGAATTGAAGATCGAGCTGACTGCATTCGTTCTCTGTCAGAAGCATTCTCAATACTGGTACATCTCTCACTACGTCAGAATTAACAGCTCATTAATTACTTAAAAGTATTTCGTGACCAAGTTCTTTTGTGTATGAAAGCAGAGTGAGGTAACATCATGGGCCAAATAAAGAGGGTCCATCATCTTCTCACCAGTTACCTATTGCGTATTGCTTGAGAGCTTTTTGTACCCAGGAAGCTGAACTTCTCACCCGACTTAAGTGTTTTATGATTTGGTTTTATTTATATTTTCTATCTCAGATATTTATCAACATGTTAGGATAATTAGCTTAAGTGTTTTGAGATAAGGATCTTTTGTTTTTATATAACGCATAGCCTTGCAACTTTTATGAATAAGAATACTTTTACAAATCTCCTAAACTCTCTCAATAACTTTCTGTGCAAGTTAAGCAATCTATCCATTGATTCCCCTTTCTTCTAATCCGCAGAAGGATTACTAGTTTGGGACTTACGTTACAGGTTTACTGTCTCAAAACATAGTTCCGTTAGTGTATAATATGATCGATTTAATGGCATTGAAGGTATTTTTTCTTACTATCTACCTGGACTACTGTTTTTAGTGGCATACTTTATAGTGCGGGCTTCATTTTTTATCTGACCCTTGATTCTTTTCTCCATTCCCAGGGTTGTACGGATCTCCATCATCATATATTCGAGTTAATTTTCAGATTATTTAAATGGAGGCATGTCAAATTAGAGCTCTGCCTTGCAATGATGTGGGAATGTAGAAGGCTAAGTCATGCCTTATGCCCTTCCCCAATAAGTGATGCATTTATCCTGAGCTTATCAGAGAATTTTGGTGACAAATCTACGTGCATTGACTTCTGGATAGATTGCCTGAAAGATTCAAAAGCGAGGCTAATTGGGTTCCAGCAGAACTTCCATGATTTACACAATGATTTCTTGCTAAGCTCCAAAAAGAATAAAGACCCCTTCCATTCAGATACCACGATAGATGATATCACAGATGCAGCTTCAGAACTGATTTCAAGTGTAAGGAAATTATTTACAGAGCTTTTTGTCACCAAATACTGCTTATGGTGATATTAGATTTTGCTAATCAATGTCATTTCAGGCCTCACCTTCTGGTCAATCATCTTTCGTAGCTGCATATCTCTATCATGATCTCTCTGAAAGGCTCATATCGTTTGGAAAGCTTTCTGAGGTGAATTTCTTAAAATCGTTATACGTTTGTTATAAGTATTTTACAAACTTTTCCACAATGTTTTTGTTGTGAATTATTGCCAGTCATTGTTGCAAGAACTTAATTATAATGTGTTTTCTTTTACAGGCTCTTTCATATGCAAAAGAAGCCTATAGAATACGAACTCTTTTGTTTCAAGATAAATTTAAGTATACCGCTGAGAAGCAGTTCGAAAAATACAATGACGCAGGGAAAATGTCAGGGATACGGAGTTATAGCATAACAGATTTCCAAGTGTACAGATCGTTAGCAACTGACTTTTGGCCGTGTGGGAATTTTTCCTGGGACATTAATCGCTGCTATTTAAGTCGTTGGAATGTACTCCACTGTTATTTGGAAAGCACCCTTCAGGTTCTGTTTCTAATCAGACCTAGTCTAGCTGGGTTCCATCACTTCTCTGTTTCTCAATTTGGTGCCAAATTTGCAGGTTGGAATTGTTAATGAGCTGATAGGGAATGGGCTGGAGGCAGAATCTCTTCTGTCATGGGGGAAAGCCATTTCCTGCTCTCAAAGTCTGTTCCCTTTTGTGGTTGCATTTTCTTCTGCTTTAGGTATGGAACTGCTCTCTTATTTTTTTCTCGAAGTATTGTCCTTTCATGTAGATTTCATTGTTCCTTTTGTTAATAAGCCACTTGATATATATATTTTTTTTATATCTTGCAAGGAAACTTTTACAACAAAAAGCAGAGTCTGGATCTGGCAGTAAAGGAAATCCAAAATGCAAAAGAGATATTAGTTACTAATCAGCAAAAATTTTCATGCGTAAAGTGCAAACTGAAGTTAGAAGTTACACTTGATAAGCAGCTTGGAGATATATCTCGAAAACAAATTGATATAGTTTCCCAGGCAGATGGATTGTTGTATGCTGAAAGTTTGTTTAGTGCTGCCCTTGGAAAAATCTGTTGCTCAGCATGGAAAAGCTGTATTAGATCTCATGGAGAAGATATTGCTGACGCAAGATTAATACAAATGGAGGTGAGAGAAAGAGGCTGGATAGGTATTTTCAGCTTGTCAATTGGAAGTACGTGTTGCTTCTCTTATCTAACAGCTTGTATTTTCCAGTGTACAGAGGCTACTTGCTCGAGTTGCATGGTTCCTGAGGAGTTGGACTTACCCAGGTATGACATGAGTTCACTTAAGCAACCAGACATGCTATTAATTTTCTGTTGGCTTACTCACTATTTGTCTTACTCGCAACTGTAGGCTTGCTCCTGAGCGGACTCAAGATCTTGTACAATTTGCTAAAGAATTCTTCAACAATCTTCCCAGCTCAACAATCATCTGTATTAGTTTGCTTGGAGGCGCTTTAAATCAATTGTTACAGGAGCTAATGCAAATCCGTTCCCCTGTTTGTGCCTGGGTGCTCATATCACGCCTCACCTTGAAAAGCCAACCGGTCGCCACACTTTTGCCTGTAGATTCGGTTCTAGAAGGTAAAATACGAACTGCCTACTGGTTGATCAATAATGTTTCCTCTTTGTACTCATGACCTCATTGAATCTCACTAGACATGTCAGACGACGACGGTGCAAATACTAGTTCTACGGAAGCGACTCAAGTCAAGAATTTGGAGAGGCGCTGGCTTTGTTCATGGGGTTCCACCGTGGTTGATGATGTAGCTCCAGCATTTAAATCAATAATGGAGGAAACCCATACATCTACTGGATCTTCTGTAGAAGACACGAGAGAGCATAGAAATTTATGGTGGAAAAGAGAAAAGAACTTGATCATCATCTTAAAAAATTCCTAAGGTATGATGGCTCTTTTTCTATTACACGTTTACATCTATTTTACAATTCAGCAAGACCGATAAATCCTTTTCATATTTCTTGACATTTTGCAGAATATTGTCACGCCCAAAAAAAATTTTACATTTTAAAATGTTGTGACATATACAGAACTATATATGCACGAGTCTACAATTTTTGTTAATAACATTAGGTAACCATTTTTTTGTTCTATGAATCTAGAAGCTTCCTGGCTGGGTCCCTGGAGATGTCTGCTTCTTGGAGACTTGTCAAACTTGAAATTGCCCGACTCAGTACATAAAAAACTGGTAAAAGATCTCAAGTCCAAGTGCAAAATGGAAGTAAATGAAATGCTTTTGAAGGTTATTCTTGGAGGCGGGATCGAAAACTTTGAAGGAGAAGCATGCGTTGCTCAGCTTTCTCTAAGAAATGGTTGCTATGTAGGCAGAGGAGGATATCTTTATGAAGAAGATAGCTGTAAAAATCCTACTGTTGCAGCTGATACTTCCGAAAGTAGGCATGGATTGGCTTTACAACTGATACGTGAAGCAGCAACCAAACTAGAACAGCATGCCGGTTGTGACAGTAGAGAACCTATCGTTCTTGTTTTAGATCCTGAG
>NW_026617375.1:0-17625 GCF_000801105.2 Raphanus sativus | reverse complement strand
AATCTATACTATTAAAATTGAAGTAACTTCTGGTACTTCCATTTATTTATATACATTTTTACTTCATTTTTATTTACTTATGTAGCCACTGCATTTTAGAATAAATTGAGTACTTATTTTTATAACTTTGTTTTACAGATTCTACCGCATCATTTAAAATAATTAATTAAAATTCAGATCTTATCTAACCAGATAGATATTCATATCTTAGACCATTAATCATTTTAGTTAAATTTTATTATGTTATTAGAGGCTATAACAAAATTATGGTTGTTTTTTTTGTGTCAAAATAAAAAAACAAACTGAAATATATAGTATATATATTATATAAAACAATATTTATATATAGTATTTTTTCTTATTTAGTTTAGTCAAATTTAAAATATTTTGAAAGTACAATTTTTCAAGAATAAAATATCATAAAACTAATAATTAATTCATCGAAAACTAATGCAACAAATTAAAATTTTAGTATGTTGTGTCATTTTTAACTAAAAAACAAAAAAAAAAAACAAAAGTTAATATTTAAATAGTACAACTACATCAAATTGCATCAATTGATAACATTTTAGATATAATATTATGTACAAATAAAAAGAGTATTATAAAACATCTATATTATAAAATAATACATTCTACTCTAAATGTAATTTAAAAAAACATAAAAATATGCATGGGTATTTTATAAAACAAATGGTTATGATTTTACGTTAAACAAAAGTTAAATAAAAAAATCCACGTGGAGACGCAGATCAAATTATAGTTAATTTTAAAGTACACACATAAAAGATGAAAACATTACGTTGTTTTTTGAGTTTAGGTTAGACTTCGTATGAAAAAGTTTCAATAATTTCTTAACATATTCAATAAGAACATTAATTTTTTTTTTCAGATATGTAAAAAAAAACAAGACAACTTTGTAAACCACAAATGTTACTTGCACGTCCAAAATTTTTTATTTATTTAATCAAACCTAATTATACGAAAATATTTGTATAATCTTTTTTTTATTGAGACCTAATCACTATCAGTAAACCTAATTTTACTACTTAATTATGCTTTAACTACTTTTAATTTTATTTTCATCAGGAATAGAAAATGGACATGCTCAAACATCGAATCATTATTGTAAGAAAACACGAAGCAAATTGGCCTCACATGACACTTGTACAAAGAAATGGTGGTGATGCGTTGTGCAAAACGTCTTGCAAACATGAATATATAACCAATGGAAGTTGTCTAATACTTCCAAACAACAACAAAAGATTGCTATTGCTACCATTTCGATGATGGATCCAAATGCTCAGGTGTCTAAATCCACAGGCCATGAAAGTGTATGGAAATTCTTCGTCAGTACAACTACTACTTGATATCAATAGTTATTATGTTGATGTGTGTAATAAATTCATCTTATAATCAATTAAGTAATCAGAAACATGTATAAATAAGAATATCAACATTGAAGATATGATAAAAAGTCTTTCAAAATTATAATGATAAAATAAATAAACGAAAGAAATATGGAAAAGAAAGAGAAATTGCTTAACTAATGTTGTTCTAAAAATTCAAAGACATATGTAGGAACATGCCGAAGGCTTATGGTAGAGTTGAATGAAATTTGGTATGTGTTTATTGTTAGCCTTAGCCTACAACCTCAAATGGATCAAATGGGTGATGAAGTATATTTTCTGAGTTATTATGTTTTAATAAGTGGATCAAGTCCATTGTATGTTTGTATCAGAATGTGGTTTAAGATCAACTCCAATGTATTTTCTAACTTACACCCACTTTCTCCTTTTCTGTTTGTGTTAAGCACAGAAGGATTATCTGATCTCCTTCAGAAAAGAAAAGATTATCTCATCAACTGATCCACTTATTTGAGAGAGTAATTCACTCCTTAGGGTAATTTGAGTGAGATCACCTTCGGTGAGTAAATAGAGAGATAACAATGTTACTTTCGGTGAAGACAGAGACATGTTGAACATGGATCCACCGACAAGACGCAACGAGTTGAAAAGAAGAGTTTGTAGAAACTCAGCTGGTGGTGCATGCTGGTGGCAGTGACAAAGGCGATGGCTCAGCTGATTCGTATACGTCTTCTCTCCACGTCAAAACTTCTCGAATTCATTGTATATCACCAACGAGAGTATCACAGATGGCTTCCGATAGCATGATTCCTATTACGGTGATGTGTGACGACTCCGGTGTGATAGTCTGGCTCTCCGTTAGTGAAGAACGGTGACGGTGGTGATGTGATACATGGTCAGCTCCCAGCCTTCGACTTTCCTCTTCTTCCATACACTAACTTATTTAAAAATATCATAAAAGGGGCAGTTTGTTTCACCATCAATGATTCATTAAGATGGAGATGAGAGTTTTGTTTGTTTAGACATAAAAGAGGTAATCATTTAGAGGATTCATCTGGATAAGTTTTTGAAATTTTGGCTAAATTTTGAATATCAACTGGCTGATCCAAATTGAACTATCTCGATGGAGATGGTTTTGTCAAACGGTAAAATGTCTATTATACTCTGATATATAGTTAACAAATTACAAACTTAAATCTAATATCATTTCGTCACTCAAAAAATAATAAAAAAACCACAAAAATGCATTTTCTTGCAAAAAAAGAAACAATTTCCGCCAAAACCGCAAAAAGGCATTTTTTCGCCAAAACCGGAAAACACGTTTTTCCACCAAAACTGTAAAATCTTGTTTTCCGCCAAAACCAAAATATCTCGGTTTTCCTGCCAAACCCGAAATATATCGTTTTCGGCCAAAAACCGAAAAAGTGTTTCCTGTCAAAACTGAAAATATTTTTCCCACCAAAAGAAAAAAAAGTATTGTTTTCCCACCAAAACCGATAATCACATTTTTGCGCCAAAACCCCAAAAAAATCTCGTTTTCCCAACATAACTGAAAATGTCTATTCCCACCAAAATCGCAGAAACGAATTTCCCACAAAAACAGGTTTTTCCGCCAAAACCGCAAAAACACGTTTCCCATAAAAACACATTTTCGCCAAAACCGAAAATAGCGTTTTCTGGCAGAAACACGTTTTCTGCTAAAAACCGCAAAACCCTTTTTTCGCCAAAACCACAAAAACATGTTTTCCTACAAAAATACATTTTATGCCAAAAACGCGAAAACAAATTTCCCGCAAAACCGTAAAACAACATTTCCCACCGAAACCATTAAAGCAAGTGACGGCTGTAAGGTAAGTCTTGATATGAACAGTAATGGGACAAATAATTGTAAGGATGACTAAAATCGATTGTCTTAATAGATTTATGCGGTTCAACTGTAAGAGTTGAGATTATCACAACAAGAGATTAAATAAAAGGGTTTATGAATTTAATTTAAACAAAAAGTCAAAAATTTTAAAAGATACTAAGTCAATGTATGTATACTACTTCTCCTAGTTTTTAGTGTTTTATTGAAATTTTAGGGAAGACCTTGTATTTTATTTCAAAAAAAGAAAAAATATTTGTATAAAAGAATCAGATGCTTAACCAAATTCAATAATCATTCCATGCTAATTTAAAACACGAAAATAACAAGAAAATAAAAAGAAACAAATGGCCATCAGTTCAAATGTTATTATGTTTGCCGTTATTGTGATGCTATTTTTGTTGGTTTCAACAGGTAAGCCGCATCCTAAACAAACATTTTATGTAAAGCTGCAATTATTATGTTTGTGTTTGATTGTTTAGTTTATTGTGTATTTATTTCAGTAATTTTCCAAGTTTATCCATCTCAAATCAAAATTTATTTCTATATTATGAAAATTGAAGTACATTTAGAAATTGTTTGAAAATATGAATAGTAGTATAAAAAGAAATATAATATTGTTAACATAGATATCAGTAAATTAAAAAATAAGTTACGGACTTATGTTATTAACAAAATTAGAAGTCCATTATATTATCTACCATATTAAAACTAAAGTACCTTTTGATACTTATTTTTATTTACATATTTTATACTTTATTTAGAATAAAACTAAATAAATATTTTAATACTTTATTTTTAACAGATCATGTCACAGCATTTAAGATTAATCTATACTATTAAAATTGAAGTAACTTCTGGTACTTCCATTTATTTATATATATTTATACTTCATTTTATTTACATATGTAGCCACTGAATTTAGAATAAATTAAGTACTTATTTTATAACTTTGTTTTACAGATTCTACCGCAGCATTTAAAATAATTAATTAAAATTTCAAATCTTATCTAACCAGATAGATATTCATATCTTGACCGTTAATCATTTTAGTTAAATTTTTATTATGTTATTAAAGGCTATAACAAAATTATGGTTGTTTTTTGTGTGGTCAAAATAAAAACACAAACTGAAATATATAGTATATATATTATATAAAACAATATTTATATATAGTATTTCTTTATTTAGTTTAGTCAAATTTAAATATTTTGAAAGTACAATTTTCAAGAATAAAATATCATAAAATTAATAATAATTCATCGAAAACTAATGCAACAAATTAAAATTTTAGTATGTTGTGTCATTTTAACTAAAAAACAAAAAAAAAAAGTTAATATATATAAATAGTACAACTACATCAAATTGCATCAATTGATAACATTTTAGATATAATATTATGTACAAATAAAAAGAGTATTATAAAACATCTATATTATAAAATAATACATTCTACTCTAAATGTAATTTAAAAAACATAAAAATATACATGGGTATTTTATAAAATCAATGGTTATGATTTTACGTAAAACAAAATTTAAATAAAAAAATCTACGTGGAGACGCAGATCAAATTATAGTTAATTTTAAAGTACAAACACATAAGAGTGAGAACATTACGTTGTTTTTTGAGTTTAGGTTAGACTTCGTATGAAAAAATTTCAATAATTTCTTAACATATTCCATAAGAACATTAATTTTTTTTTTCAGATATGTAAAAAAAAACAAGACAACTTTGTAAACCACTCAAATGTTACTTGCACGTCCAAATTTTTTATTTATTTAATCAAACCTAATTATACGAAAATATTTGTATAATCTTTTTTTTATTGAGACCTAATCACTATCAGTAAACCTAAATTTTACTACTTAATTATGCTTTAACTACTTTTAATTTTATTTCATCAGGAATAGAAAATGGACATGCTCAAACATCGAATCATTATTGTAAGAAAACACGAAGCAAATTGGCCTCACATGACACTTGTACAAAGAAAAATGGTGATGCGTTGTGCAAAACGTCTTGCAAACATGAATATATAACCAATGGAAGTTGTCTAATACTTCCAAAGACGACAAAAAAAGATTGCTATTGCTACCATTTCGATGATGGATCCAAATGCTCAGGTGTCTAAATCCACAGGCCATGAAAGTGTATGGAAATTCTTCGTCAGTACAACTACTACTTGATATCAATAGTTATTATGTTGATGTGTGTAATAAATTCATCTTATAATCAATTAAGTAATCAAGAAACATGTATAAATAAGAATATCAACATTAAAGATATGAGAAAAAGTCTTTCAAAATTATAATGATAAAATAAATTAAACGAAAGAAATATGGAAAAGAAAGAAAAGATGCTTAACTATTGTTGTTCTAAAAAATTCAAAGACATATGTAGGAACATGCCGAAGGCTTATGGAAGAGTTGAATGAAATTTTGGTATGTGTTTATTGTTAGCCTTAGCCTACAACCTCAAATGGATCAAATGGGTGATGAAGTATATTTTCTAAGTTATTATGTTTTAATAAGTGATCAAGTCCATTGTATGTTTGTATCAGAATGTGGTTTAAGATCAACTCCAATGTATTTTCTAACTTACACCCACTTTCTTTTTTTCTGTTTGTGTTAAGCACAGAAGGATTATCTGATCTCCTTCAGAAAAGAAAAGATTATCTCATCAACTGATCCACTTATTTGAGAGAGTAATTCACTCCTTAGGGTAATTTGAGTGAGATCACCTTCGGTGAGTAAATAGAGAGATAACAATGTTACTTTCGGTGAAGACAGATACATGTTGAACATGGATCCACCGACAAGACGCAACGAGTTGAAAAGAAGAGTTTGTAGAAACTCAGCTGGTGGTGCATGCTGGTGGCAGTGACAAAGGCGACGGCTCAGCTGGTTCGTATACGTCTTCTCTCCACGTCAAAACTTCTCGAATTCATTGTATATCACCAACGAGAGTATCACAGATGGCTTCCGATAGCATGATTCCTATTACGGTGATGTGTGACGACTCCGGTGTGATAGTCTGGCTCTCCGTTAGTGAAGAACAGTGACGGTGGTGATGTGATACATGGTCAGCTCCCAGCCTCCGACTTTCCTCTTCTTCCATACACTAACTTATTTAAAAAATCATATAAGGGGCAGTTTGTTTCACCATCCAGATGATTCATTAAGATGGAGATGAGAGTTTTGTTTGTTTAGACATAAAAGAGGTAATCATTTAGAGGATTCATCTTGATAAGTTTTTGAAATTTTGGCTAAATTTTGAATATCAACTGGCTGATCCAAATTGAACCATCTCGATGGAGATGGTTTTGTCAAACGGTAAAATGTCTATTATACCTCTGATATAATTAACAAATTACAAACTTAAATCTAATATCATTTTGTCACTAAAAAAATAACCACAAAAATGCATTTTCTTGCAAAAAAAGAAACATTTTCCGCCAAAACCGCAAAAAGGCATTTTTCGCCAAAACCGGAAAACACGTTTTTCCACCAAAACTGTAAAATCTTGTTTTCCGCCAAAACCAAAATATCTCGGTTTTCCTGCCAAACCCGAAATATATCGTTTTTGGCCAAAACCGAAAAAGTTTTTTCCTGCCAAAACTGAAAAATATTTTTCCCACCAAAAGCAAAAAAGTATTGTTTTCCTACCAAAACCGATAATCACATTTTTGCGCCAAAACCCAAAAAAATCTCGTTTTTCCACCAGAACTGAAAATGTCTATTCCCACCAAAATCGCAGAAACGAATTTCCCACAAAAACAGGTTTTCCCTCCAAAACCACAAAAACACGTTTTCCCTCCAAAACCACAAAAACACGTTTTCCCATAAAAACACATTTTCGCCAAAACCGAAAAATAGCGTTTTCTGGCAAAAACGCGTTTTCTGCCAAAACCGCAAAACCCGTTTTTTTTGCTAAAACCACAAAAAAACATGTTTTCCCAACAAATATACATTTTATGCCAAAAACGCGAAAACAAATTTCCCGCAAAAACCGTAAAACAACATTTCCCACCGAAACCATTAAAGCAAGTGACGGCTGTAAGGTAAGTCTTGATATGAACAGTAATGGGACAAAATAATTGTATGGATGACTAAAATCGATTGTCTTAATAGATTTATGCGGTTCAACTGTAAGAGTTGAGATTATCACAACAAGAGATTAAATAAAAGGCTTTATGAATTTAATTTAAAACAAAAAGTCAAAAAATTTGAAAGATACTAAGTCAATGTATGTATATTACTTCTCCTAGTTTTTAGTGTTTTATTGATATTTTAGGGAAGACCTTGTATTTTATTTCTAAAAAAGAAAAAAAATATTTGTATAAAAGAATCAGATGCTTAACCAAATTCAATAATCATTCCATGCTAATTTAAAACACGAAAATAACAAGAAAATAAAAAGAAACAAATGGCCATCAGTTCAAATGTTATTATGTTTGCCGTTATTGTGATGCTATTTTTGTTGGTTTCAACAGGTAAGCCGCATCCTAAACAAACATTTTATGTAAAGCTGCAATTATTATGTTTGTGTTTGATTGTTAGTTTATTGTGTATTTATTTCAGTAATTTTCCAAGTTTATCCATCTCAAATCAAAATTTATTTCTATATTATGAAAATTGAAGTACATTTAGAAATTGTTTGAAAATATGAATAGTAGCATAAAAAAGAATATAATATTGTTAACATAGATATCAGTAATTAAAAAATAAGTTACGGACTTATGTTATTAACAAAAATTAGAAGTCCATTATATTATCTACCATATTAAAACTAAAGTACCTTTTGATACTTATTTTTATTTACATATTTATACTTTATTTAGAATAAACTAAATAAATATTTTAATACTTTATTTTTAACAGATCATGTCACAGCATTTAAGATTAATCTATACTATTAAAATTGAAGTAACTTCTGGTACTTCCATTTATTTATATATATTTATACTTCATTTTATTTACATATGTAGCCACTGCATTTAGAATAAATTAAGTACTTATTTTTATAACTTTGTTTTACAGATTCTACCGCAGCATTTAAAATAATTAATTAAAATTTCAAATCTTATCTAACCAGATAGATATTCATATCTTGACCCTTAATCATCTATTCTATTAATTCTTCAACATGTCCAATTGATAGTAAGTTATGTCCACCTTTTCATTTTTATAACTGCCACTAAATACATCTTTAATATACCTTTTGTATTAATATAACTGCCAAATCACTTAAAGACAATTAAACACACTCCACCACACACGCGTTTTTTTTATTCCAAACCAATAAAGCAGTCGGTTCTGTTATTAATGAACCAATCTATCCAAACCGGTTACTCGAATTGAACCAGATCCAGGTCAGACATGATTTTCCAATTAGATTTTTTCAATATATCAATATATTGAATTTGAATTAACTTTAACCTTTGAATAAAAAGAGTTGTCCTTTTTAAGAAATTGGAAAAGCAACCATATTTACATAACAAACGCTAATTAATCATATATCATATTTAAAATTATGATCCGACCTCAACTTTCAAACCATATATCTTATTTAAGTTTTAAATATTGTTTTATTCAAATCAAAATATATAACTGTATATGAATTTTGATAATATATAAAAGGTTTATTATAAATATATTTTTATATATTTTATAATAATTAAATTAAAGAATTATGGTTTAAAAAAATATAACCTGCGGATAACCGCAAAATTAAGCAGAACGGGTACAAAATTATTTGCTTACGGGTTGTATGGGTCAGATTTTTTGACCAAAACAAAATTTAAATCCGCGGGTTGGTGGGTCAGCGGCCGGGTTCGACCCACAACCCATCCCTAACCGAATATATACCAGATCAGTTTTTAAACTGCCATTATTTAATAAAATATATTTTGATTAATATTTACACACAAATATGACTTTCAAAAAAACATACGAATATAATAAAAAACATAAATATAAAAATTAATTTTAAAACAAAAATATAAAAGGGCGGGTCAGAATCTAGTTTTAGTTAAATTGTTATTATGTTATTAGAGGCTATAACAAAATTATGGTTGTTTTTTGTGTGGTCAAAATAAAAACACAAACTGAAATATATAGTATATATATTATATAAAACAATATTTATATATAGTATTTCCTTATTTAGTTAGTCAAATTTAAATATTTTGAAAGTACAATTTTCAAGAATAAAATATCATAAAATTAATAATAATTCATCGAAAACTAATGCAACAAATTTAAATTTTAGTATGTTGTGTCATTTTAACTAAAAAACAAAAAGTTAATATATATAAATAGTACAACTACATCAAATTGCATCAATTGATAACATTTTAGATATAATATTATGTACAAATAAAAAGAGTATTATAAAACATCTATATTATAAAATAATACATTCTACTCTAAATGTAATTTAAAAAACATAAAAATATACATGGGTATTTTATAAAATCAATGGTTATGATTTTACGTAAAACAAAATTTAAATAAAAAAAATCCACGTGGAGACGCAGATCAAATTATAGTTAATTTTAAAGTACAAACACATAAAAGTGAGAACATTACGTTGTTTTTTGAGTTTAGGTTAGACTTCGTATGAAAAAATTTCAATAATTTCTTAACATATTCCATAAGAACATTAAATTTTTTTTTTCAGATATGTAAAAAAAAACAAGACAACTTTGTAAACCACTCAAATGTTACTTGCACGTCCAAATTTTTTATTTATTTAATCAAACCTAATTATACGAAAATATTTGTATAATCTTTTTTTTATTGAGACCTAATCACTATCAGTAAACCTAAATTTTACTACTTAATTATGCTTTAACTACTTTTAATTTTATTTCATCAGGAATAGAAAATGGACATGCTCAAACATCGAATCATTATTGTAAGAAAACACGAAGCAAATTGGCCTCACATGACACTTGTACAAAGAAAAATGGTGATGCGTTGTGCAAAACGTCTTGCAAACATGAATATATAACCAATGGAAGTTGTCTAATACTTCCAAAGACGACAAAAAAAGATTGCTATTGCTACCATTTCGATGATGGATCCAAATGCTCAGGTGTCTAAATCCACAGGCCATGAAAGTGTATGGAAATTCTTCGTCAGTACAACTACTACTTGATATCAATAGTTATTATGTTGATGTGTGTAATAAATTCATCTTATAATCAATTAAGTAATCAAGAAACATGTATAAATAAGAATATCAACATTAAAGATATGAGAAAAAGTCTTTCAAAATTATAATGATAAAATAAATTAAACGAAAGAAATATGGAAAAGAAAGAAAAGATGCTTAACTATTGTTGTTCTAAAAAATTCAAAGACATATGTAGGAACATGCCGAAGGCTTATGGAAGAGTTGAATGAAATTTTGGTATGTGTTTATTGTTAGCCTTAGCCTACAACCTCAAATGGATCAAATGGGTGATGAAGTATATTTTCTAAGTTATTATGTTTTAATAAGTGATCAAGTCCATTGTATGTTTGTATCAGAATGTGGTTTAAGATCAACTCCAATGTATTTTCTAACTTACACCCACTTTCTTTTTTTCTGTTTGTGTTAAGCACAGAAGGATTATCTGATCTCCTTCACAAAAGAAAAGATTATCTCATCAACTGATCCACTTATTTGAGAGAGTAATTCACTCCTTAGGGTAATTTGAGTGAGATCACCTTCGGTGAGTAAATAGAGAGATAACAATGTTACTTTCGGTGAAGACAGATACATGTTGAACATGGATCCACCGACAAGACGCAACGAGTTGAAAAGAAGAGTTTGTAGAAACTCAGCTGGTGGTGCATGCTGGTGGCAGTGACAAAGGCGACGGCTCAGCTGGTTCGTATACGTCTTCTCTCCACGTCAAAACTTCTCGAATTCATTGTATATCACCAACGAGAGTATCACAGATGGCTTCCGATAGCATGATTCCTATTACGGTGATGTGTGACGACTCCGGTGTGATAGTCTGGCTCTCCGTTAGTGAAGAACAGTGACGGTGGTGATGTGATACATGGTCAGCTCCCAGCCTCCGACTTTCCTCTTCTTCCATACACTAACTTATTTAAAAAATCATATAAGGGGCAGTTTGTTTCACCATCCAGATGATTCATTAAGATGGAGATGAGAGTTTTGTTTGTTTAGACATAAAAGAGGTAATCATTTAGAGGATTCATCTTGATAAGTTTTTGAAATTTTGGCTAAATTTTGAATATCAACTGGCTGATCCAAATTGAACCATCTCGATGGAGATGGTTTTGTCAAAACGGTAAAATGTCTATTATACCTCTGATATAATTAACAAATTACAAACTTAAATCTAATATCATTTTGTCACTCAAAAAATAACCACAAAAATGCATTTTCTTGCAAAAAAAGAAACATTTTCCGCCAAAACCGCAAAAAGGCATTTTTCGCCAAATCCGGAAAACACGTTTTTCCACCAAAACTGTAAAATCTTGTTTTCCGCCAAAACCAAAATATCTCGGTTTTCCTGCCAAACCCGAAATATATCGTTTTTGGCCAAAACCGAAAAAGTTTTTTCCTGCCAAAACTGAAAAATATTTTTCCCACCAAAAGCAAAAAAGTATTGTTTTCCTACCAAAACCGATAATCACATTTTTGCGCCAAAACCCCAAAAAATCTCGTTTTCCCACCAGAACTGAAAATGTCTATTCCAACCAAAATCGCAGAAACGAATTTCCCACAAAAACAGGTTTTCCCTCCAAAACCACAAAAACACGTTTTCCCATAAAAACACATTTTTGCCAAAACCGAAAAATAGCGTTTTCTGGCAAAAACGCGTTTTCTGCCAAAACCGCAAAACCCGTTTTTTTCGCTAAAACCATAAAAAACATGTTTTCCCAACAAAAATACATTTTATGCCAAAAACGCGAAAACAAATTTCCCGCAAAAACCGTAAAACAACATTTCCCACCGAAACCATTAAAGCAAGTGACGGCTGTAAGGTAAGTCTTGATATGAACAGTAATGGGACAAAATAATTGTATGGATGACTAAAATCGATTGTCTTAATAGATTTATGCGGTTCAACTGTAAGAGTTGAGATTATCACAACAAGAGATTAAATAAAAGGCTTTATGAATTTAATTTAAAACAAAAAGTCAAAAATTTTGAAAGATACTAAGTCAATGTATGTATATTACTTCTCCTAGTTTTTAGTGTTTTATTGATATTTTAGGGAAGACCTTGTATTTTATTTCTAAAAAAAGAAAAAAATATTTGTATAAAAGAATCAGATGCTTAACCAAATTCAATAATCATTCCATGCTAATTTAAAACACGAAAATAACAAGAAAATAAAAAGAAACAAATGGCCATCAGTTCAAATGTTATTATGTTTGCCGTTATTGTGATGCTATTTTTGTTGGTTTCAACAGGTAAGCCGCATCCTAAACAAACATTTTATGTAAAGCTGCAATTATTATGTTTGTGTTTGATTGTTAGTTTATTGTGTATTTATTTCAGTAATTTTCCAAGTTTATCCATCTCAAATCAAAATTTATTTCTATATTATGAAAATTGAAGTACATTTAGAAATTGTTTGAAAATATGAATAGTAGTATAAAAAGAAATATAATATTGTTAACATAGATATCAGTAATTAAAAAATAAGTTACGGACTTATGTTATTAACAAAAATTAGAAGTCCATTATATTATCTACCATATTAAAACTAAAGTACCTTTTGATACTTATTTTTATTTACATATTTATACTTTATTTAGAATAAACTAAATAAATATTTTAATACTTTATTTTTAACAGATCATGTCACAGCATTTAAGATTAAAATATACTATTAAAATTGAAGTAACTTCTGGTACTTCCATTTATTTATATATATTTATACTTCATTTTATTTACATATGTAGCCACTGCATTTAGAATAAATTAAGTACTTATTTTTATAACTTTGTTTTACAGATTCTACCGCAGCATTTAAAATAATTAATTAAAATTTCAAATCTTATCTAACCAGATAGATATTCATATCTTGACCCTTAATCATCTATTCTATTAATTCTTCAACATGTCCAATTGATAGTAAGTTATGTCCACCTTTTAATTTTTATAACTGCCACTAAATACATCTTTAATATACCTTTTGTATTAATATAACTGCCAAATCACTTAAAGACAATTAAACACACTCCACCACTCACGCGCTTTTTTTATATTCCAAACCAATAAAGCAGTCGGTTCTGTTATTAATGAACCAATCTATCCAAACCGGTTACTCGAATTGAACCAGATCCAGGTCAGACATGATTTTCCAATTAGATTTTTTCAATATATCAATATATTGAATTTGAATTAACTGCAACCTTTGAATAAAAAGAGTTGTCCATTTTAAGAAATTGGAAAAGCGACCATATTTACATAACAAACGCTAATTAATCATATATCATATTTAAAATTATGATCCGACCTCAACTTTCAAACCATATATCTTATTTAAGTTTTAAATATTGTTTTATTCAAATCAAAATATATAACTGTATATGAATTTTGATAATATATAAAAGGTTTATTATAAATATATTTTTATATATTTTATAATAATTAAATTAAAGAATTATGGTTTAAAAAAATATAACCTGCGGATAACCGCAAAATTAAGCAGAACGGGTACAAAATTATTTGCTTACGGGTTGTATGGGTCAGATTTTTTGACCAAAACAAAATTTAAATCCGCGGGTTGGTGGGTCAGCGGCCGGGTTCGACCCGCAATCCATCCCTAACCGAATATATACCAGATCAATTTTTAAACTGCCATTATTTAATAAAATATATTTTGATTAATATTTACACACAAATATGACTTCAAAAAAACATAAGAATATAATAAAAAAACATAAATATAAATATTAATTTTAAAACAAAAATATACCCGTCCTTTTAAGGGCGGGTCAGAATCTAGTTTTAGTTAAATTGTTATTATGTTATTAGAGGCTATAACAAAATTATGGTTGTTTTTTGTGTGGTCAAAATAAAAACACAAACTGAAATATATAGATATATATATTATATAAAACAATTTTATATATAGTATTTCCTTATTTAGTTAAGTCAAATTTAAATATTTTGAAAGTACAATTTTCAAGAATAAAATATCATAAAATTAATAATAATTCATCGAAAACTAATGCAACAAATTTAAATTTTAGTATGTTGTGTCATTTTAACTAAAAAACAAAAAAAAAAACAAAAAGTTAATATATATAAATAGTACAACTACATCAAATTGCATCAATTGATAACATTTTAGATATAATATTATGTACAAATAAAAAGAGTATTATAAAACATCTATATTATAAAATAATACATTCTACTCTAAATGTAATTTAAAAAACATAAAAATATACATGGGTATTTTATAAAATCAATGGTTATGATTTTACGTAAAACAAAATTTAAATAAAAAAAATCCACGTGGAGACGCAGATCAAATTATAGTTAATTTTAAAGTACAAACACATAAAAGTGAGAACATTACGTTGTTTTTTGAGTTTAGGTTAGACTTCGTATGAAAAAATTTCAATAATTTCTTAACATATTCCATAAGAACATTAAATTTTTTTTTCAGATATGTAAAAAAAAACAAGACAACTTTGTAAACCACTCAAATGTTACTTGCACGTCCAAATTTTTTATTTATTTAATCAAACCTAATTATACGAAAATATTTGTATAATCTTTTTTTTATTGAGACCTAATCACTATCAGTAAACCTAAATTTTACTACTTAATTATGCTTTAACTACTTTTAATTTTATTTCATCAGGAATAGAAAATGGACATGCTCAAACATCGAATCATTATTGTAAGAAAACACGAAGCAAATTGGCCTCACATGACACTTGTACAAAGAAAAATGGTGATGCGTTGTGCAAAACGTCTTGCAAACATGAATATATAACCAATGGAAGTTGTCTAATACTTCCAAAGACGACAAAAAAAGATTGCTATTGCTACCATTTCGATGATGGATCCAAATGCTCAGGTGTCTAAATCCACAGGCCATGAAAGTGTATGGAAATTCTTCGTCAGTACAACTACTACTTGATATCAATAGTTATTATGTTGATGTGTGTAATAAATTCATCTTATAATCAATTAAGTAATCAAGAAACATGTATAAATAAGAATATCAACATTAAAGATATGAGAAAAAGTCTTTCAAAATTATAATGATAAAATAAATTAAACGAAAGAAATATGGAAAAGAAAGAAAAGATGCTTAACTATTGTTGTTCTAAAAAATTCAAAGACATATGTAGGAACATGCCGAAGGCTTATGGAAGAGTTGAATGAAATTTTGGTATGTGTTTATTGTTAGCCTTAGCCTACAACCTCAAATGGATCAAATGGGTGATGAAGTATATTTTCTAAGTTATTATGTTTTAATAAGTGATCAAGTCCATTGTATGTTTGTATCAGAATGTGGTTTAAGATCAACTCCAATGTATTTTCTAACTTACACCCACTTTCTTTTTTTCTGTTTGTGTTAAGCACAGAAGGATTATCTGATCTCCTTCACAAAAGAAAAGATTATCTCATCAACTGATCCACTTATTTGAGAGAGTAATTCACTCCTTAGGGTAATTTGAGTGAGATCACCTTCGGTGAGTAAATAGAGAGATAACAATGTTACTTTCGGTGAAGACAGATACATGTTGAACATGGATCCACCGACAAGACGCAACGAGTTGAAAAGAAGAGTTTGTAGAAACTCAGCTGGTGGTGCATGCTGGTGGCAGTGACAAAGGCGACGGCTCAGCTGGTTCGTATACGTCTTCTCTCCACGTCAAAACTTCTCGAATTCATTGTATATCACCAACGAGAGTATCACATATGGCTTCCGATAGCATGATTCCTATTACGGTGATGTGTGACGACTCCGGTGTGATAGTCTGGCTCTCCGTTAGTGAAGAACAGTGACGGTGGTGATGTGATACATGGTCAGCTCCCAGCCTCCGACTTTCCTCTTCTTCCATACACTAACTTATTTAAAAAATCATATAAGGGGCAGTTTGTTTCACCATCCAGATGATTCATTAAGATGGAGATGAGAGTTTTGTTTGTTTAGACATAAAAGAGGTAATCATTTAGAGGATTCATCTTGATAAGTTTTTGAAATTTTGGCTAAATTTTGAATATCAACTGGCTGATCCAAATTGAACCATCTCGATGGAGATGGTTTTGTCAAAACGGTAAAATGTCTATTATACCTCTGATATAATTAACAAATTACAAACTTAAATCTAATATCATTTTGTCACTCAAAAAATAACCACAAAAATGCATTTTCTTGCAAAAAAAGAAACATTTTCCGCCAAAACCGCAAAAAGGCATTTTTCGCCAAATCCGGAAAACACGTTTTTCCACCAAAACTGTAAAATCTTGTTTTCCGCCAAAACCAAAATATCTCGGGTTTTCCTGCCAAACCCGAAATATATCGTTTTTGGCAAAACCGAAAAAGTTTTTTCCTGCCAAAACTGAAAAATATTTTTCCCACCAAAAGCAAAAAAGTATTGTTTTCCTACCAAAACCGATAATCACATTTTTGCGCCAAAACCCAAAAAATCTCGTTTTCCCACCAGAACTGAAAATGTCTATTCCAACCAAAATCGCAGAAACGAATTTCCCACAAAAACAGGTTTTCTCTCCAAAACCACAAAAACACGTTTTCCCATAAAAAACACATTTTTGCCAAAACCGAAAAAATAGCGTTTTCTGGCAAAAACGCGTTTTCTGCAAAACCGCAAAACCCGTTTTTTCGCTAAAACCATAAAAAACATGTTTTCCCAACAAAAATACATTTTATGCCAAAAACGCGAAAACAAATTTCCCGCAAAAACCGTAAAACAACATTCCCACCGAAACCATTAAAGCAAGTGACGGCTGTAAGGTAAGTCTTGATATGAACAGTAATGGGACAAAATAATTGTATGGATGACTAAAATCGATTGTCTTAATAGATTTATGCGGTTCAACTGTAAGAGTTGAGATTATCACAACAAGAGATTAAATAAAAGGCTTTATGAATTTAATTTTAAACAAAAAGTCAAAAATTTTGAAAGATACTAAGTCAATGTATGTATATTACTTCTCCTAGTTTTAAGTGTTTTATTGATATTTTAGGGAAGACCTTGTATTTTATTTCTAAAAAAAGAAAAAAATATTTGTATAAAAGAATCAGATGCTTAACCAAATTCAATAATCATTCCATGCTAATTTAAAACACACGACAAATAACAATGAAAATCAAAAAGTAAACAAAATTTATGGCAATCATTTCAGTTCTAAATGTCAGTAATTAAA
>NW_026617374.1:0-17630 GCF_000801105.2 Raphanus sativus | reverse complement strand
GCATATAGCATATAAACTTTATATTGTTAAAATAAATTAGTGAATAGTTAGAAACTAATAATAAATTAATAACCTATCTAAAAGTCTAAAACCTAATAAAAATATGACAAATAAGAAAAGCTAATATAACATATAAATTTAATATTAATAAAATAAAATTCGTTTTTATTTATATAGAATATTCATCAAGGCTATTATTTAAATTAATTATTTAGTGACACAGCTCAAAACAAATAATACATCAATGCTAATTTAGCTTAAACTTAATAAGAATATGACAAATAAGCAAAATTACCTAAAATCATGGAGAACATGACAACTAAGCAAATTTACTTCATAAATAATAGTATAGATTATTATTACTACTACTAGTCTATCTTGTTATAACTCGTCCAGAGATTAGTCATTACGTTAATATCTTAGTTCAGTTTCCATCTGGATGCAGTTTTGCAGGTTATTCGATATCTTAAAGACTGTCCGGGCCAAGGTGTGCTACTTTCATCTATTAAAATAATTAAAAATATGTATTAAAATATTTACGACTATATATCATTTGGTGTGTTACCTGATACAAAATATTGATGTAATATAATTTTAAATTTAAATAACAATATTAATTAAAAGTAATGAATTATCCTAAAATTCATGGATAATATGACAAGTAAGGAAATACACTTCTCAACTAAAAATATGATGTCATCTATACTCAAATCTCAAAAAAAAATATTGTTAAGTCTATATGGAAATTACGGATATACAGAAAGTAAAATAAATAAGAAAATGGAAATTTTGACTATGACACGATTACCCCTGCCAGGCTGCCACCACAACCATATATATACAACAACTATAATATAAAGTTTGCGTCCACATTGAACAACTGCGAGATTTGTTTTTTCTTTTCTAGTTATCTTTGGCTGAGAAAGTGTTCTAGGTTGTCCGAATCTCAAACAGAAGGTGTTCTAGAGTTATTTTCAAAAAAAAAAAGGTGTTCTAGAGTTTTGTCGGAATACCATGGTTCTCAAACCTTGCTCCGAGACAGACAGAGATTCGAGCAACTTTAAGGAAGTATCCATGGAAGCATCTTCAGTGGTTCTCAAACCCTGCGCAGCCTTGACGACGAGGGAAGGGTGTTCAACGGAGTTGAGGAGGGAGGCGACAGATGATCCCATGGAAGTTTCTTCAGTCGCTGACGATTCGCTCCTGAGAAAACGTAAGGCCGAGCTCGATCCAGAGGAAGAGGAAGAGAGCGATGGTGAGAGTGATGAAAGAGGCGGGATTGAGGAGCGCGAGGATGATAAGATAGATCTCTTAGAGGTACCCGAGTGGGATGTGGACAGCTTCGATGGTGTAGTGTATACTTCCTCTTCGGACCCTGACCTTCCCCAACATTACCAGCCTTATGAAGACATGGAGAATGCTAGAGAACACTATCGCATCTATAAACAGCAGCTCATCACCAGCAAGGTACCCACCTTTTCTGCTTTTAATGTAACCTTAAACCCCCATAGAATTAAGTAGACTTAGGTCGTGGTGATTCTTGTGTTTGTGTGTAGGGATTCATGGTGGATCCATCGCTTAGGCCAAGTGATAGGTACAAAGGAATCAAGCCGGTGAGTTTTGACGATGGAGGGGCTAACCCCAAAACCTTCCGCGATTACTGTGAGGAGATGGCCATCATATGTCTTCAAAGACACAACCAAGACAAGGTTAGTTCCTTTTCTTTCTTGTCATGTAGTTTTCATTTAAGTACATCAAAGTCTGAATCTTTTTATGTTTTTGATTGGTTAAAAAGGATTCCAACGTGGAGTTTGTTGAAGTGGTAAGAGGTAACTATCGAGGAGGCCCGAGACCCAAGTCATACATTACATTCATGGCCAGGGAGATATCCTATGGACCTCTTGTTGAGTATCAAGCCAAGGCTATGGCTACTCTTGACAGAAAGTTTCATCCCATCCTCTGTAGACCGGCTCCTACTAACTAAGGATTTTCTCTTAGCCAGTTTTAGATTCAAACGTATTTAGATGTTGATGTCATAGATGCTTTTTTGGCTTCGAAGATGTGTGAATATGCATGATATGGTGTCTTATACAATAAGCACACACACATGTATAAACATATATAATATTACCATATGAACTAATTTGCTCATCTCAGTCACATGTTATCACCGATCTTCTACGTTACTAATAAGTGCACGACCCTTACAGTTTGAGTTTGTATATCTCTCTTTGGAGCGTTGCTGACTTGTTTCTTTGTGTTTTCTTATCTGGAACTGGGATTTGGGGAGGAAGAAGGAGTTGCCAAAAGGGCACATTATCTTTAATTTAAATGATTTTTTGTGGTTGTAATGTTTTAACTTTATTTGACTGTTTATGCCTTGTAACTTAAATGATCTATAGTGGTTGTAATGATCTATAAGAACTTAGAGCTATTTGTACTATGATTCTGTGTTATGTCATTAGATGGAGTTCCAATAACTAAAATGTTTCCTATGGGCTTTATAGTTTTTAAAAAGCTAGATGCACCATTACAAAAAGCCATAAAATTAACACATAAAATTAACATAAAATCTCATGGAGAGTAGCAAAATATAGCGATCCTTAGCAACAAAGGACATAGCAAAATAGCCATCTCTAACCATAAAAGGCCACAAGTACTGAAAAAAAAAATAGAAAACTACCAATGTGGCCAGAAAATATCGAAACCACGAGTCTCTGGGAGGGATATCCTGCAGTACCCACCGTTGGCATAACCTGTTCCCCACGAGTTCTGAGCAACCAAGAAATCAACTCCATCTGGCGTATGACCACTTCCTACAACAAGCAACGCATGTTCTCCAAGTAGTTCGTCACGTTTACCAGGGACATAGTAGATTTCCTAAAGACAAAGATGAATAATCATATGTTATAACTAACACTGCCCTATTCTTGGTGAGAAATTAAAGTAAAATTTCTACTTACGTTCCCAATTTGATGGAGTTCCAGCCGGTCCTCTAGAACTATTCCAAGAGGAACAGTTTCCAACTTTGCAAAAACTATTTGTGCGTTCACATCACGTTCTGAGTCAAAGTATCCTTTAGTTTTCCCTCCTTTTCCTCCGGTAACCCCCTACACAAACAAAGTTCATTAAATTTCAAATCCATATAACGGAAATTGAAACAAAATTTAATACACACGGACTTCTCTGTAAAGTCCTTCATTCTCAAGGAATTCGATTGGTATCTTCAAATTTCTGAACGCAAATGAATTCTTCTTTCCCGTCATGCTTTTAATATGGTCAGCCAAATGTCGGTAAGATAGAGTACGGCGTTGGGGGATGGGTTTGTCTCTGTTGTAAGCTGCTTGTGTGAGTCGAGCGAATACAACAGAGGCACAAGTGTCTGCAAAAACAAAATTTGGTTTCCATTAATTTATTATAATATAAATAAAATTTCAATCATGTGTTTAAAATACCTTCATATTGTTCAATTGGATCGTTAAATAGATTTGTAGTAGTCCAATCTGTTATAATTTTGCTCCCATCTTCAAATGCCTACACATATGAAAATTAACATATATTAACTAAACATTAAAAAGAGATTTGACATGATTCTCAAATCGACAGAAAGGATATGAAAGTAAATAATTGAATAAAAACAAGAGATGAGCATAGTTAAGCTTTCATGCATGTCTTCTCCTTATTTTCAGAGGATAGATCCATAAAATCGATGAATAAAAGAACCATACCGGTATTTTGCTTTGGAATTGTTGAGGCTGAGCTTCTTCTTCTTGAACATCTTCTTCTTCCTCATAAGTCTCGCCTCTCATTTCACGTCCCCTCCCTCTTTGTCCTCTCCCTCGTTGTCTTCCTCTTCCTCTTGTCCGAGCTTCACGATCATGTTTTGCTAGATTGAGAGGGTTTGGTTTCTTAAACCCTTTTGGTCTTCCTCCGATTGAAATAACATCGTCTCCTTCATACATAACCTGCAAGATTAACATAATAACAACAACAACAAAAAGTCAGAAACTGTGGGACAAGAAGCAGAGCAAAAGTCTTTCAAATGTATAAAACAGAAGACTACGGTTCTGTTCACTTGCAAATAATGTTAAGCCACGGTCCATAAGTTGACCACTCCTATGAAACTGACTAAGACTACGATCAGTACTCAGTAGTAACAAGACTACGCATTAACCTAAGGCAACGTTAGTGGCAGGACAAGAAGCAGATCAAAACAGAAACAGTAGACTTAGACTCTATCACTACTACGACTAACCTAATCCATCATTGATGGCCGGACAATAATCAGAGCAAAACAGAGACAATAGACATAGACTCTAATCACTTAAGGTTCTTTCTCATCGTAGAGTTTGGAATGTACCGTAATCGAGTCTTCTTGACTATTCTGATTCTCTATAACTTTGTCTTCTATGCTGAGACTAAGAGAAGAATTGGTTGGATCAGACTCAAGATGGCCCTCGATAGCTTCTTCCTTGTGCTCATCTTCTTCCTCTGTTCGCACTTGGTCTTCTTCTTTGCTTGTTTTGGCGGGATCAACCTCCATCGTTTTCACTTCACGAGGCATCATCTGTTGAGACATTTGAGCTACATAACAATTCAGAAGACGGTCCTGATCACTGGCAAACGATGTTGAGCCACGGTCAACCGTTTGATCACTCCTATGCATCTGATCATTACATTAATGGCAAGATAAGAAGCAGAGCAAAACAGAGACAATATGCATAGACTCTAAATAACTTAAAGATGTTCATCATCAAAAAGTTTGGTATGTACCATGATCGAGCCTTCTTGAAGATTCTGGTTCTTAATTCCATGGTCTGACTGTTCGTTTTCTCTGCTGAGATTAAGACCAGAACGGGTTGGATCAGAATCAAGAACGTTAGACCCCTGAGACTCCCTTGGCTGTTGTTGTGTTTGAGACCGAAGTTGCTGATTCTGCTCAGGCCGTGGTGCTGCTGCTGCGTTGGGAGAAGGTAGGTGGTGTTGAATCATAATCATGGGGAACCTAAAGCGTTGATGTCCTTTGTTGAATTGCTGCTGCTGTTTGTGGTTGTAGTTCATCATAGGCCTCACTGGTACGGTGTTAACTATAGGGCGCGGACTGTACATCATCACCAGTGGCTGCATCAGTGGAGCCTCAAAGTGGCCTAGACTGTGAACAATCTGGTCCTGGTTGTACGTCACTGTCCTCGCTGAAGCTTGACCTATGACTACGTTGGGAGCAATCTGGTCCTGTTCCTGGTAATACATCATTGGAGCCTTACCTGAAGGGAGTAGATAGGTGAAAAACTGGTCCTGTCGCATCACTAGCCTCACTGGAACTTGACATGTAAGTAGATAGGCAACAATCTGGTCTTGCTGCATCATTGGAGGAGCTTGACCTCGAAATAGATATGGAACAAGATGGTTCTGCTGCTGCATCATTGGCGGTCTCGGTGGATATTGACCAAACCCATCTGTATAGTACTGATCTACTACTAACCATCTTGGCTGCGGCAACCCAAAACGCAGGTTTAAATTATTCCTAATAGATACAACTGATCGCTCCTGATGACATGGAGGCACACTTGGTCCAAACGATGTTGAGCCACGGTCCCTCATTTGATCACTCCTACTAACCTGGTTAAGACTTGGATCATTAGCAACAAGGCTACGTCTAACATGATCCAAGATTAATGGTGGGACAAGAAACGGACCAAAACAGAGACAGTAGACCTAGACTCTATCACTCTACCAACTATCCAACATTACAAGAATTATAGCAAAACATAGACAATATGCATAGACTCTAATCACTTAAAGGTTCTTGATCATCACAGAGTTTGGGATGTACCGTGATTGAGTCTTGTTGACGATTCTGGTTCTCAGTTGCAAAAGATGTTGAGCCACGGTCCATTGTTTGATCCCTCCTACGAGTCTGATTAAGACTTGTATCATTAGTAACCTAATCATACACTTATGTCGGGCAAGAAAGCAGAGTAAAACAGAGACAGTTAATGGTTCTTGATCATAATAGAGTTTGGGATGTACAGTGATCGACTCTTCTTGACGTTTCTGATTCTCAGTTTCTTCGTCGGACTCTTCATCTCTTACGCTGGTTGGATCAGACTCAAGAAGGCTCCCGGTAGCTTCTTTCTTGAGCTCATCTTCTTCCTCTGTTAGCACTTCGACTTCTTCTTTAGTTGTTTTGGCGGGATCAACCTCGTCTGTTTGCACGTCGTCTTCTTCTTGGACGTGTTTATTAGTTGGAGAAGTAGCCATGGCCAGAGATGAGAAGTGTCTACAGAGAAAGATGAACGAGGGAAGGAGAACAAGCAAAGGAAACTGATAAATGGCGCGAGGATGTTGGTTTTGCTTAGACCGTTAAGGGGTTTTAGGCGGGTTGAAGCTTCGCACTAACCGAAAGCTTTGGAAACTCACGCACGTGTTAAGAAATGTAGGAGTCTTTAAAAAGCAATGTGGAGTGAAGAGCACGGAACATGACTTTTTTTTTCTTTTTGCTTTGAGTTTGATATAAAACTTGATCTGGACCCGCGGTTGAACCGGTAAATCCGGTGATTCGATAAAATTTCGGTTTGGGTTTTGTCAAAAACCCAAAATTTAAAACCCGCGAAAATTCACAAAAACCCGAAATCCGATACCGGTTGAACCACTGGTTGAACCAATAGATAACTTTTACATTTTTTAAAACTCTTAGTTATGTTTTCAGATTATGTTTTATATTCTAAATTTCTAATTTAAAAAGTTACGTTTTTTTCAGTTTTTTTTGCCAAAATTAATTGATGTAATTTGGTGTTAATTTATTTTAGGAAACTAAGCCTATTAACCATACAAAAAACAAAAATTTACTAACTAACAAAAATCTCCCATTTTCTCCTACTTTCTCTTCCTATCTCTTTCTACCTTCTCTCTACAAATACAATTTCTATTTATTTGGTTATTTGACAAATAAGCCCATTTATTTTTGTTATTGACAATTTATTACAATGATGTTTTACTTTTGTTTTATTTTGGAATTGAAGTTTAATTTATTATTCACATTAGACAAAATTATTTATGAATTTTATTTTTGATTCTTTTAGATGTCATAATTCTTAACTAGCTACAAATTTTTTAAATAGTCTAAATTTTCTTTTGATATTTTGTATATCAAATGAAAATAAAAAATATAAAAGGTAAAGTTAAGTACTTTATAAATGTTTTTAAAACATAAAATATATACATATCCAAACTATTATTTTATGTTTCAAAAAACATTTAGAAAATATTAATTTTAGTTTTCTATATTTTTATTTTCATAGCTAATATATTATTATATAATAAACTAATTCATTTATTAATCCGCAGTTCACCTGCGGTCGATCCAATGATCCATTGACTCGCTAAATCGTCCAGTTCGGTGTCCGGGTCGATTTTCAAAACATGATGGTGAATTACGCAAATTTAAAATTTGACTGAGAAGATAAAATTCGCTTTAAAAATGTTAGAGCGACTCTAATTTTAAATGATGCTCAGTGGATCACACACACAACACAAAGCATAATCCAAATCAGAACCCAAAAACTCTAGGAAACTCAAATAAACAGATTTTGCCGACGTTTAAGACTTTTTCAGGTTGAGTCTTGTTTTTAAACATGGAAATGAGACTTAGAGTCAACTTGTTTATTCAACATAGCAAACATGATGTTTTTAAACATTACCAATTGCTACTACTGGTTACATACACACACATGTATTACATAACTGATATTACCACTGATCATAGTCTTGACCAAGCATCTACAGAGTGGATATTGATCCATTTCAGTGTCACTTATGTGGAAAAAGTAGTGAACCACAAGAATGGAAGTAGCCTTTCGAATCATACCAAAATCGTTTTGAGATCTGAGCTTCTCTAATTAGATACTCACCCCAATCCTTTCTCCCAAATTCCTTGTGTATCTCTCGCGCATCAAAAGTCATCCCTTTGCTTTTATCCCTTCTGTAGGTTGCATTCATCATGGTGACATGTAGCTGCAAAAGAAAGGAATAAGCAGGAAGGAAGCTGAAACCACTTTATTTCAATCATTGTATTTCTCCTAGTAAACGAGATATAAAAGCATTTACCTTAAAAAAAAAAGAAGAAAAAGAAGCATTTACCTTCAAGCGTGACTTTGCATCTTTCCCAGCAAATCCAGCATTCACAAATGCACCAATGATTATATCTTATTTATGGAGTTAAAGAATTCAACAAATCTTGCAAAATGATAATAAGATATAAATTCATGTGTCTATCTTAAACCAAAGGGACATGAGGAAAAATAGGCTCTTAGAGATAATAGGATGCTACAAGCCCTTAGCAGCCGGCCTTCACCCCCAACTTCTTCAACAGGTGCATAGAGCACGCGCGTTTTGTCTAAAGATCCATTCATACAATCCTTAACACGAGAAAATATTCAAAGCATACGTCAAAGTTTATGTTTCAAGTCACTACAAATTTTGTAGTAAACGTTAAAGCCAAGGATGTAACATCGTACCAATCCTTTAAGTCGTATGAAGACAGGTCGGTTATCCAAAGCATGCCTCACACTTGTAGAAACACTCTAAATTTTACGAAAATACAAGATCTCAATCATCAAACCAATCATAAGAAGATGCATACAATATCTCTTAACTAATAGGAAACTAATTGTAACCTTAAGTATATCCTGAGCTGCATCCACAGCTTCCTTGTTCTCTAACTTTAGCATAACCACAGTCAAGTGTAAACTGTTTGGCGAAATAAACATCGATTTTTCGATTCCCATTTCTGCTTAAGATGGCATGTCATGAAAACAAGTTTTATAATAAAACTTATACTACTAGTTTATTTATTTTTGTTTTGTTTGATCTTACCATCTAAAGTACTCTGAAACTTCAAAGGCTTCTTATCATGATCGTTACCCAATATAGAATTCCGAAAAGTCTCAACCTTTTGTTTCAGCTCAGGGTATATGGCTAATGGAAGTGATATAAAGTGCGTAAACACTTCTCCGTGACCTTGTACAATCTACCAAACATTTGAAGGTTTCAGTGATCACAGTAAGGTAAAAAACAAACATTTCCAGAAAACTTCTCAACACTGATCGTGATGAAGAATCTCGGAACTAGATCAGCAAACCTGCTTGCCTTTGGAGATATGTGGACTGGGATGAGCAGTGGAAGATCCCCCGCCAATCTGTAGTGATGATGAGCTCTGCTTTGACGAGTTCTTGAACCAATCTGTTTTCACATGAGTCTCATCCGATCACACACAACACAACTACACAAGCATAATCCAAAAACACGAGAGAAGAATCAAGAAAGTGAAAGAGAGAGAGAGAGATTTTACCCATAGCTAGAGCTGTGATTTTGTCTGCGTTTAAGACTTTTTAGTTCCAGGTTAAAGGTACTATTTTAAAAACATATAAATGAGACTTGGTTAACGACCCCACCAAAGCGTTTCCCCACCTATTTTGAGAAATTAAAAAACCAAGCTGCTTTGTAAGAATTAAGCCTATTCAGTGCAACTTAATCAAATTTCAGGCACTAATTGTAGCTTTATGTTATTCATTGATTATACGCATCATTTGATTGTACCATACAAAGTGTGAGACTGGACTACGTACTCATGACACTTTGTATCTTACAATCAAATGATGCTCATGAGATAAAAAAAACTCTTGGAGAATCAATCAATCGAGGCTCGAGAGAGAGAAAGAGAGAGACATTTTACTCATAACACGATTTTGCCGCCGTTTGAGACTTTTTCACGTTAAAGGTCTTTTTTAGCATTTAATTGAGCGTAATGAAGTTGCAAGGGACCTGGACAAAGTCTCTAACCTAAACAGAAAACTCCCGTTTGAAAAAAAGAACACTGCTCTATAACGACTCAAGCGGACTGACTGACTATGTGTAACTTAATTAATCAGAGTTACTCATTGGTTTAACCTAAAGAATTAGGCTAATCAGTGACTATACACATGCGTTTCTCTTCCAGCTTTGATCTTTAATACCTTTTGGCAATAAATAGTTATTAGCTCATTATCATGTAAAACCTTAAAACTCTTAACAAATTTTTTTCTCAAAAACTGGACCCTGTGCAAAAAGCATCTTATGCACATCAGAGCGGGAACTGCTTCCGTGAATTTATTTGAACCAAGAAAAGAACTTTTTTTTTTCTGGACAAACAAAGAAAAGAACATTAGCTTTGTGTTTTATCGGTTAAAATATTTATTAACCAAAAAAGCAAAGGGTTATAAAAGCCAAAGCCCATTATTTTGTAGTGAAGCCCAATCTACCAAATAACTAAGAAAAATTAATTGAACCAAGTAGGCAAGCTAATTAGTAAACCGTGAGAGGGAGAATTAAAATGAAAGAAAAAATCTAGTTGATGTGATAGCTATGCTTAGGGATTGCAATTGACTAGAAGGTTATGTTTCCTTATGAGGAAACAAATTTGACAATTAGCTTGGTAAATGGTAACTGTATTGCACTACATACTTAACTAACATGGCTACTAGATAATTATAAACTTCTACCGGTGACCGGTCCAATAAAAGGAACCAGTTTCAATTGAGACACATAAAACAGGTCCAATGGGAACAGTAGTAAATTCTAAATATTTTAATATATGTCCTGATTATTACTTTAATTTTCTTGAAAAACGTAAGAGTATTTTTTTTTGATATTTCAAAAAAAAAAAAGTCTCAACCTATTAATATTTAAATTTATTTAATTATCTAACTAAATCTTAATTTTTATAACTAAATGAGCCAATCATAAATTGACTAATGATAGAAGGAGCTTTCATGAATATCTCATAATTTCAAAATGAGAACCTTAATCACACAGTACTAAAAAAAATCACTCTATTTAAATCACTGTACCAGTCATTATTAAAAGAAAAAAATAAAAAGAAAGAGAAAGAGATTATTCGAATTAAATTAAATGGAAAGAGTAGTAGCGATGAACAACAGCAACAACAACAACAACGGGGGGCAACAATCACCGTGGCACTCCTCTCACTCCCCCAAAACTCCGACGACGACGATGCTCGATCGCGCTCTCTCCTTCCGCCGTCCTCACTCCGACGCCGATCTCTCTTACTCCGGCGAATCCGGCGCCGCCGACGAATCAAAGACCAAGCGTCCCCACATCTACCTCCTCGCCTCCAATTTCGTCTCCCGGATCGGGCACCAGTGGTGGCCTTGCCTCGTCATCGCTCTCCTCTTCCTCGCCCTCCTCTTCCTCATCTCCTTCGCATTCCGCTCCACCAGCTTCGTCTGCATCTCCCGCTTCGATCCCGTCGCTCGGATCGGTTTCTTCGGTCTCGACGGGCTCGAATCGGATTTTGGAGCCCTAGGTGTTCCTTGGTGTAAGCTCTCGTGATCTCTCTCTCTCTCTCTTGTGCATTGTTTTATATGCATTGTCAGCGCCGGCCCTGAGCCAAGCCTGATGAAACATTCACCTTGAGTCCCCAAATTTGTGAAAAAAAAGAATTTCGGCTCCAAATTATTGAATTCCCTCTTGACTCGTCTACGGCCCCGGCCCTGGGCACTGTGCATTGGTTTATCTCTAGTGATGATTCAGTGTGGATTTACTTAAGAATGATTTGGTGAGATTTGATCTAGGTTTGAGTATTAGATTTTCACAAGCAAGTTGAATTGGTTTTGTTGCTGTAAGTTGCTTGCCAATGGTTAATGTGGATAGTGGTGTACGTGCCTAATCAATTGCAGAGCCATGAGTTGTGTTAAAATGTTATTCCCTATAGTAGCATAAAGCTAAGAAACACTTATTCAAACAAAGACTTTACAATGACACAAGAGCATCAACCGATGGGCCAGATGGTGTGGCGTCTGATGCTCTTGTGTCCTTGATGACTGTTGTGAAGTCTCTTTTTTTTTTAATGTCTTTGGCTTTGTTGTGACTTAAAATACAATGTTTCTGATTTTTTTTCTGTGTTTTAATACGAAAATGGGACTATCAATTTATATGTTTCTGCTTTCACTTGATGTATCTTATGTTTTCTGTGGTTTTCTATAGATAAAGAAGATGATTCTCAAACTGAAATTGGTGGTAGTAGTCTGGTAATGGATCTACCAACTTATTAAGTGAAAATGAAGAACCTACACTTATGGATATTTTTATATTTTTATATTTTCTTATAATTTGGTTGCAGTTTCTATGCCGTACCCGTATCTAAAAAAATTAAGTTTGCCTGTCCCCGTCCCCTTTCCCGTCCCTGTTTCCTGTACCCGTTCCGGTCCCAGGGCTGCTGCTTAGATCTTAGTGCATCAGTAAAAACCTACTTTTGTTATTTGCTAGACAGACTTAGCCTGGTTTTTAAGGGATATAAGTATTGGTTTAAGGTTGTAAATTTTTTATCATTCTTGAAAGTTTAGTTTGCCCTCCACAGCATGAAATAGTAGAGAGAAAAAACCATTAAAGATGCTCTTGTAAAAGTTAGTTATGAGTTTTATCTTCTGAGGAATCTGATGTTCTTCTTCTTCTCAGTCTCCATGTTGATTTTAGTATAAGAGGACTTTGATGGTGGTGTTATGGAATATATTGTTCTTAACAAAGAGATTGATTTGTATATGGTGTGTACGTATTTAATTCTCTTCCCTTGGCAAAAGGCAGATCGAAACATGGAAAAGAAGTCGAGTGGACCTCCAAGGATCTACTCAAGGCTCTAGAAGAGTTTGTACCGATATACGAAACACGGCCAATAAAGAACAATATGCATGGGATGGGTTTTGATCACAGCTTCGGGCTATGGTTCATGGCGCGTTGGCTAAAGCCTGCGCTGATGATCGAGAGTGGTGCTTTTAAGGGACACTCCACTTGGGTTATGCGTCAGGCTATGCCCGATACGCCGATTATCTCGCTCACGCCTAGACACCCCGAGAAGTACCTGAAGAAGGGACCTGCTTACGTGGATGGAAACTGCACGTACTTTGCGGGCAAAGATTTTGTTGATTTTGGGAGTGTTGAGTGGAAGAACGTGTTGAGGAAACATGGAGTGACGGATCTAAGCCGCGTTGTTGTCTTCTTCGATGATCATCAGAATGAACTCAAAAGGTATATCTTCTTCTCTTGCCCTTATTGCATTAGCGAAGAGTTCTTTGTTTTATTTTTTCTGATTATACTACCGAGAGCAGGCTAAAGCAGGCACTGAAGGCGGGTTTCCAACATCTCATTTTCGAGGATAACTACGATACAGGAACAGGGGATCACTATTCTCTGCGACATATATGTGACCAGTCATATATTAAAGGTTTGTTCTGTAAAGATCTCAATACATGAGTTTGGATGATTTTCTCATATGATGGGTTTTGTTTTTTCCCACCAGGAGGCGGCCACAGCTGTTTCAAAGACAGCGATGAAGCGAGGATAAGATCAAAGAGGAAGAGGTTCTGGGAAAAAGCAGTTGATACAGAGGAACTGTGCGGACTAGGTGAAACATGGTGGGGAGTGAGAGGAGAAATGAGAGATGACTTTAACCACACAAACACGCAAATCTCACACAATCAGCATTTCCAGAACAGCAGATACGTCGAATCGATTCTTGATGCCTATTGGGAGCTACCTCCGGTTGCAGGACCTTCGTTGACACATCAGTCACGGTACGACCCCGCTCGTTCGACTCCACCGATCGTAGCAGATGGGAAGCGCCGTTTGTTCCAACGACTCGGTTTAGGTCGGCTTGATAAGTCTGTGTTCAATGGCTATACTCAAATGGTTTACCTTCAGATATCAAAGCCCGGGTCATAGAGACTGGTGATTCCTGCAAAAGAAGAGCGACTCCTTTTTTTTATTCCTTAGCTTTTTTTTCTAATACAAGTTAACCAACTTGAAGCAAAGTTTGTTAATACAGGAGTGTTTTTTTTTTTTACTGTGGTCGGTTATGATTCTTCAGCTTGGTTTAAATTTTAAATAGGCATCTTTTGTCCGGTTCTTTCATTACCGATCTGGAACAACCTTAAACCGGTAAAATGTTGAGCAAACCGGAATAGAGGCATGGAATGTGTTTTCTAACTTTTCTTTAAGCAACTCTTCTGTGCTGAAAAAGCAAGAATCTTGGACGAGTGATGCACAGGGTTGATTCTGAGAGCTGGATTTTATCAATGTGTGACTGTTATTGTTGATGCCACAGCTGCTGCAACACCAGAGATCCAGACTGGTAAAAACTATCTTATCAATGTTGGTGTTCAGTCATTGTTGGTTTCACAAAATCATCTTTAAATACTGAAGTATTGTCAAACAAAGTTTAGAAAGATGATGGAACTATATATTTCTAGCGTCTAGCGAATGAAGACAAACAAAGAAAGACGTTCTGCATTACAATCAGGCTATTTTGTATTGTTCTTTGTATTTATTTGAGAAAGTACTCATGTACATTGTCGTAACATCTTTTGGATCAGCGAATATTATGGACATGAAGAGTAAGACTCCCAACATTACACGAGTGGTCCGAAGAGTTTGCTTGAGAATTCGGATGACAGATGTCAAGTTGTCAACCCGTATCTTCTTCCACCAGTTCCTTTCTTGTGTTTTTGTTTTGTTTGTATATATGTAACTGAAGATTTGAACGAAATAAAGTCGAATATTGCACTTAACTGTTTTATTTTATGTTTTTTGTGAAATAAAACTTAAAATATTGCATCATTAGATTCAAATGTGCAACCTTTTCTTTCCCAAACATCGAATTTGCTAGGATGTGATGCATTGAATCTGAAACAATAATAGTTGTGTGTTTGTGTTTTGGTTATAAAACAGTAATTGTTGCAAAACTATAAGCAGAAAAAAACGTTATTGATAACCAAAGAAGATAACGTGGAGAAAGAGGGAAATGGAGTCAGTTTCAGAAAAAAAAGGAGGGAAATGGAGGGTCATGCTTATCTTCACCTCATTGTCCTCTCTTCCGTTGTTGCTTTCCCATCTCCACTTGTTCCCTCTGATTTTGGGACATTTTTTCATAAAATAAAAAACAAATCAATCACATTTATAAGATTGTCACTAATATTCCATAGTGGCCTTCACTCATCTTAGTATTTTGTAATCCAAATTCACTACTACAATCTGATCTTTGCTTATCTCAGTATTCGATCGTTCTTTTGTTCACAAACTTCTTGTAAAACACTCAAAACCCTCGATACGTAGACACAAAAAGCTATACCTAAAAAGAATAAAACTTTTCATGTTACTTAGTTTTTAGTCGAGAGTTGAGAGGGACTCAACATTGATTTTCACTAGACAGTATTTTATATATTTAATTTCTTACGGGGGAGTGCATGTAGCTGAAATAATGGTGCATGCTTTATTGTTGTATGCAGAAGAAAGGAATAAAAAGCGAAGAAAAGTGTATGTTAATGGAGCAGAAAATGCTTGAAGTGACGTATGTGATTAATGAAAAAGAAGGGAAAATCTAGAGAGGATTACGAGAGTGATGTAACACAGCCCATTTCATGATTACGAGGGACATTCTTTTGTGTAACCCTTAAAACAATGGGGTACTTCACAAGATAAATCACCTAAATGCAGAGTAGATGTATATTCATTACATAAATGTATTGATAAAAAGAAGACGAATATATATATATCTTCTTGATTCCAGAAGATGATCTAAAACGTCTGATTTTAAGATTTTCAATTCAGAGAATAGAAAACAGCTGATATAATTGCCACGAGATATTTTTAGATTATGTTAGTTGATTGATTTGACTGATGAAATGAAAGGTGACAGCTGAGACTTGGAAAATCAAAAGCATGCATGGTTTATAATTTTTATAAATATAAATGACTAGAGAGAAGAAATGAGACATGAGGTTTCCTCTTTGTGTCTGTCTGTAAGTGAAATAAAAAGCTTAGCTAGCTACGTTGGTTTTATTATTCTTTACACTTTTCTGGTTAAAGCGGGAGTCAAGGTAATCTATTTTGCACACCGGTTACATAAATTATACAAAAATTAAAGCGTGCGTTATACCTCAAACTACGAAGTTATAATCAGAATATCATTATATAACAAACTAGCGATTTTGTATACATATATGGTTGTTTATGTGTAATTCATTATGGTTGTTCAAAGCTTGGTAAATGTGATACGTTTGGGGTTTTATTATATAAGGAGTCAAATAGCAGACTTCCCGATAAAAAAAACGCAACTTCTAAATTTCGATAAACACAAGCAGAACAAGACAAGATAAATAGCGTGTGTGCAAATGGAGGTGGCCTTTTGAACAGTGTGGAATCGAGAGAACACTGAAATAAGAAATAGTCGGTGAGGAAAATGAGCCTGACAAAATAATACTTTATATTATTTTAACTTTGAGGAGAAGAAAAAATAAGTCTGAAACCTGACACTACATCAATAGACCTTTCCTTCTTGAAGTAAGAAATGGAGGAAAAATGAGGAGTTAGCGTGTAACTCAAGCAGTTTAAATAATTGTTCTAGGCTATTCACTTTCTACAGTCTTCTTCTTTTGGAAGTGTCCCAGAATGATCTTCATCCACAGTCCACATTAAATCTTTCGCACCATTTTCATATATAGGAAAAGGGATACAGTTGAGCAAAAAAAAGGAAAAGGGATACAATACATTAAATACAGGTCGTGTAATGGTTGCTCCAAAAAAAAGAGAGGTTGTGTATGTTTTCTTCACTCGTTATAACTGCATAGGGACCTTCACTTCGACCGTATTGTTTGAAAAGACTTTTACAAACGTTGAAGAGTGAATAGTAACTTTAACTATCAGATAACAACTAGTTATGATGATCACGAATTAAAAATGAAATGACATAATTATGTATATATAGTAGATCAATAAGTTTGCCAAAAAGGAGATTGTAGAGTATCCAACACCCACGTGCATGACCATGACCATGTCACTTTCATTATTGTTGTTTATAATATGTTCACTTTTTTATTTTAAATCATTCAAATAGTACTATTGTATAATCTAACGAAGAAGAATTTTAAAGATGACGCCAATAATATAAAGTTCGATGCCTGAATATTAATTCCAAATTATTTTCTTTCCAAATGCTAGTGTTTGGGTGATTAATTTTGGGGATCTGAACGATTGACCAATAGCTATTCATTTCGGAGTGATCTCCTAGATACGGTTTGCTTTTGACGGATGGAGTTGTGACACTGATATATGCTAGTTTGTGCCAACAATATCACGTATGTCGTCTCGCTAAGGATACATACGAACGGTGGTCTACTGATAGTTCTTGGGATAAAATGTAAACTCGGTTTTCTCCAAATTTGTTTCAGCCTAGCTCGGAGCAACTTTGTTACGCATTGCATAAACGTGTTCAGACTTCAACTCAAGATTTAGTGAGTTAACCTTTTTATAGTTGGTTGCGTTGGCCTAGTCATTAGAAATCAAGTTTTCGGATTATCAAAGTTTAATAAAAAGATGATTATTAAAAGAATAAGTAAAATATGCTTCTAGCTTATGATTTTATTGGGCGACTCTTTTGCTTCGTTTTTCCAATATCACTAGGTGTTTTCCTGCACCATGTGCAATAAAAGAATTTTAAAATATTTTTTAAAAGATAAATATAAATTATATTTAATTTTTTATTAATATTATAAATTTTCTTTTTTCTTATCAATATTTTAATA